>NW_026725498.1:0-59740 GCF_029784015.1 Lycium ferocissimum
GTGGTGAAAGGAAGGTGGTAAGGGCCTTATATAGGCATGGGTCATACGGCGGTTACAAAACCCGACCAATCGGGGAACGCCACGTGTCCCATAATTAATGAGACGTGATTTGAAAGGACGTGCGTAACGGCGGTCGAAGAGTTCGGCCTTTCGGGGTGCGAAACGTGGCAGACGGCAGAAAGAGGTGACAACTGTTCCCGCCAAAACGAGAAGATAAGAACGAGCCAACGGGACCATCGGTTTCGTGATTCATCCACTTCTCGTTACTCGGTGAGACCTCGGTCCGGAAAGTGTGGGGACTATCTGTATACGGTAAAAATCTGGTTAACATTTGTCCGGTGTAAACCGGGGGTGATAAAAGTAAAAAGGCAAACAATAGCGCTTGATCAGAAGAAGTTTGAAGAAAATCGTTGGGTCCGATTCAACCGGGGATAACTCCTTATCGCAGTTGGTCCGGTTCCTCCATGGCTGAGTTGATCATGGCCGTTTGTGGGTTGAAACATAGTGAAATCGGTCGTGGCCGTTAGCAGGGTTTCTTCGTGACCGTTACGATCGTGGCGTTGGTCGGTTAATCGATTATTCGCTCGCCACGTGTGGAAATCATGTTGTCACTGTTTACGACGATCGTACGGGTGTCGGACCGTAAGACCAACCTTATCCATATTAGGTTTTCTTTATCCTAAAAGAGCTCCAGCTGATGTATGAAGGGCCTATAGAGAGGAAAACTATAAATAGGGGCATTTCTTTACTTTTAGGGGTTGGCTTTTCAGATCCAAGAACTTTGTATTTGAATATATATATTGAAGTTTTCTCTCTCTCCTTCATTTCCTCTGACTTTGGTCCGGTTTACAGCTTATATAATCCATTGAATCATATCATTCAATATTGCACGGAATATATAATAAGATCTTAGCTCAAATATACAACCCCAACATCTTTACCCAATTATTAGCATATATTGATTTATTCACACTTAAGCCGTTTATAAGAAAAACACACACATATATCCTTCGTTCATCAAAGAACAGATTAAAGTGCCCACATATCCTATACCTCATTTACAAATTTAACTTATTATCCAATTTCGGGATAAAACAGACATAGTTATACATGTCTAAAAACATAGGATTCGAACGAAGTGTACTTGATACAATCATTGATAAACAGAATTGAATCATTGCCTTTTTGTTGTTCTCTGTCAAATGAGGTTTTATGGCATTGGTGTGTGCCCTTATAGCTCCTTCTTTGTAACGCCGAAACACAGTTGATGCTGACATATGCACAGCACAAGCCAGAGATCGGATATTTGTTCGACGACCAAGAGGCACCGCCTTGACCAGATTATTATCGATTTCAATTCGTTTCCTACCAACTCTGCCTGCAAGATTTGTAGACACATCTAACTGAGTACTATTATGAACACAAAATTTTGTTTGAACCCAAATTCGTTGTACAGTGCTTTTTGAAGTATTAAACAGAACAGTAGCTTGTTTTAAAGATCCATAATTAACACATCCTCTTTTGCTTTCCTTCAAAAGGAATTCCGCAATAGCTTGACGTTCCTCTATATTTAGTCGTTTCTGACTCCTAATTAAGTCTGATTGACTCATCTGTTTACATTAACTACAAACGCAAAGGATATAAAGGCACGATGAAGAACCTGATTTTTACAGGAAAGAACTACGAGATTCAATTAGGAGGACTAGCAGGGCTGAATGATAGAAAGAATATTCAACATCTCCGTACAAATACAAAAGCTCTTCACTTAAATTTAAAATTTACTGTTGCCGCTCATAGAAGAGTAAAATATTTACCGCTCAAATTTTACTAATTCAGAGTTAGCGCCAAATTTCATTAAGTAAATTTTTGAAAAGAAAATCTTCAGATCTCATTACAAACTTAGAAATATAGGAATAAAATTAGATTAATATACCTGGGTTATTGAGAAATCCACATGAAATTTTTGATATAATTGGGTCAACAAGACTTTTCCTTCAATTGGGTCTTTAATTTGTTTAATTTTTGATGCTCATATGAATGGTTGATAAACAGTAGTAATGAAACAAAAAAGAGTTTTCTTAAGAAAAAAAGTTAAAGATGGAGTATTACAGTGAAAGGAAATCTGGACACGGTAACTGACCTTGTCAGATTTGTTTTGACTCTTGAAGAGCTTTTCGTTGAAAATTAATCAGAGGGCCCTTAAGGGTATTATTGGAACTTATATTTTTAGCTTACATGGGCAAAAGTCTTCCCTCATTTATTAAATTTTGTGCTCGGTTAAAACTTAAAAGGTTCATATAAACTGAAAAGGAAGGAGTAATGTTTATGCTTTATTACTGTTGTAACTAAACATTTTATGTACACACCTTTTCCATCATGGACAAAACTATTGGACCAGCTAGCCTTCCCTGTTTCCAAGGAGTACAGCATGACTTCTTTTGAAATTTTGGGCCCCAACGAAAATTTACATTGCACACGTATCAGTTTGCAGCATTTGTTTTTCTAATTCAAACCCCTCGTGGTCTTGATATTTAAATATACTGTCTAATTTAGTGTATATTTGTAGATCTCAATTATTTTTCTGCTCATCAAGTTTTCAAAAATCAATTATTACAACTAAAATGAGTCCATATATTAAGGTCTTACCCTATACTTTATATACCTGGAAGTACTTAAATCAAATCTTAATTTGTGATTATAATTTCTATTTTGTTATGCTTACAAATTATTTGAGAATGATATTCATGTTTTTTTTTTTTTTTTTATCATCATATATTTAATTATTGATGAATGAATTAAAGTGAACTTAAAATTCCATTCTTCCGAAAAATCACAAAAAAAAACTGTCACTTTAAATAATAATTCATACTAATTATGATCATGAGGGAAACTCCTTTTAAACTTTATTTTTCAGCTAATACTTCTGACTAACAAAGTTATGATGTTTTTTTTTTTTAATAACAAGAAAACCAATACTTCAATATTTAGCAGTTTTATTGGGCCGTGCACAACACGGCTATTCTTTACTAGTATTGTTTAAAGTCGGGAAAGTGTTTGATTTTTAAAATAAATTGGAGGTGAAAAATGACTTTCACCCCAACTATACTTATTGCTTCTGGAAGCCAAGATGTCATTAGTGACGTATAAGTCTTGACCTTACCCAAAAGCCAAAGGTATACGCATCAAGTCTTACTATATAATGCTTTGGACAATTTTCCTTTGTCTGATATCTCATTTTAATTATGTACTTTCTCCGTTTCAAATTATCTATCGTGATTATAAAATTAATTATTTTAAATTATTTATCGTTTTAGAAATTTAAGGCACAATTAATTATTTTTTTCCCATTTGCTTTTAGTAGAATTTTATCATTAATGGAGATAATATATAAATAAAGTAAATATTTAATGGAGATAGATTATAGCTTAGATATAAATAATGGTAAAGTTAATCAAATACCCCCTAATTAATAGTACTATTTCTTAAGGAGTGTATAAAAAGTAAAAAAAAAAAAAAAAACAGATAATTTGACACGGAGGGAGTAACTATATTTTCATCGTTATTTTGGGCAAAAGCGTGTTTATTATTGGTGCACATGGGAGGTAGAAACTTCCTGATAGCACCACTAAAATGACTTAAGGGTCATGGCACTTTCAACCGTGAAACAACTTAATTGACCATGACTTAGTAATAAACAACTATATTAGATATTGTAGGAGTAGGTAATTATTAGAGAACATGGTAAAGATTAATACCCTATTTGATCAAGCTTTTAGGAGGCAAAAAGTGTATATATGTGTTTTTCAAAAAATATTTATTTTAAAAGAGTGAAGTGTTTGATCAAGCTTTTGGAAAAAAAAATGAGTGCTTCTGGGTGTTACAGCAACTGTTTTTCATAAGCTAAAAAAAATCGTTTTTCCTTAAAAACACAGTTCTGAAAAGAGCTTTTGATAAAATATATTTTTTAAAAGCTTGGTCAAATACTAATTTCTGCTCAAAAGTGTTTTTAAATTAACAAACACAAACTGATTCTCATCAAAAGTAGTTTTTTTGGAGAACACCTTTTAAAAAAAATATTTTTCAAAATAAACTGATTTTAAAAGTTTGGCCAAAATAAGCTATTAATGAGCTATTTAGTATTAAACAATTGTATTAGATATCGTAGGAAGTAGGTAATTAAGGATTAAAGAATATGGTAAAGACAAACACTATTTTGATAGACTTATAAAGAAAAAGTTATAAAATTTGAGTGGGGCTGAAGCAGACAGAGACTTTTAATATTAATCGTCTAAAGAGGTGGAAAATTTGGCTGTAAAGTGCTGATCATTGGGAACAAAAACACCTAATAAATTGCATTTATTCTCCGAATCTCTTAGTTCTCTCTTCTTCCTCTAATCTTCTAACAACCATTTTCTGTTTTGGATTTAGATGCAATTCACAGGCTCAATTAGTTTTCCTTTTTTTCTAAAATGTGTCATCATTTTCTTGGCAAATTTTTGTTTAGACAATATTGATGCCAATCCTCGGATTTCCGAAGCAGGGTCTGTATGTGGCAGGAACATGACATCACCATCCGTTATCATCCAACAGTACGCTAAAGAAATGCGAGTTGTGACACAACTTGTGAGCGAAAATGGATGGGGCAGTTATGCTATTAATTCAACAGACATCTCGATATATGCTCTAGCAAACTGTTACCAAGATCTTCCACACAATGATTGTATTCAATGCTTCCTTACAAGTTGTGCCAAACTCCCTCGTTGCCTCCCTGCTGTCTCTGGTCGTATATATCTTGATGGCTGTTTCCTCCGTTATGATCACTACAACTTCGTCGACGAAGCTACTGATGATGTTTTAGATAAAGTCAACTGTAGCAGCTCACTTGGAAAGGCGCTCGCTACTACTAGTCAAGATAAATTGGCCAATTTGATCGAAAAGGTGACGAAAACAGCAATTGCGAATGGTGGATATGCAGTGGCGCAATTGGACGGAGTTTATGGATTGGCAGAGTGTTGGAGAACAGTGAATAAACAAGGTTGCAAAGAATGTTTGGACAAGGCAAGTGAAGTTATTAAACAATGTTTGCCTAATAGGGATGGTAGAGCTTTGATTGCTGGTTGTTATTTGAGGTATTCCACACACAATTTCCTCAATCATGCGTCTCAGGGTACTAGTAACGGTATGTATATATGATCACTTCTCTTTTCACCATACCAACTCTATTTGTTATTTAATCAATAGACTTTTGAAAATTTAATTCCTGGAATTCTCTAAATTAATGAACTTATCTGTTTTTCTTCTTCATTAAGGGTGTGTTTGGTAAATTGAATTTATGTCTAATCCAATTTAGCTTGAGTTAATCTAATCCAATTTAGGTAAATTATAGAGTTAACCTAATCCAATTTAGTTTTAAAGTTTAGTCAAATCGACTCTCGAAAAGCGAAAGGGAAGTAAAGAATACGTTTGCTCTGTGCTTTGCTGTTGAACATTATTTTTTCAACTTTGATCCAGGAGATAAATCTTATTTTTAGCCCGAGCAAATTTCCTATTGATTTGATTTTCTTTGACTTAATGCTTAATAAAATGACATCTCAACTTGTAATGCTTTGCAAAATTAGCCCACAACTCTTAGTTTTCTCTTTTGAACACCTTTAGTCAAGGGTATCACATGTTACAAACGCCTCTAACTATTGACCATGCATATATGGTATCAGTTAGTTTGATAAGACTTATGTGCGTGTGATACACAAATTAAAGGAGTGTGAAAGAGCAGGTTGTACCACCTAACGATAAAAAAAAACCTAATTAGGCTTTCTTTATTGTTCTTGTTAAAGAGGGCTTCAATTCACCATTGTTCAACTTAGAAACTCTCATTCGTCATTTTTAAGTTCCAAGCTTCAATTTTTTTCTTCTGCATTTGGAAAGGGGGTGATGAACATTTCCCTCATTTTTTTTTTTTAGTGGAAATCACTTTCTTTCACAACTACAACAACTTTTGACTTTATATTACTTCTCTAGCAATATGTTATGTCCCACATCGGTGGGTATAGTGTGCTTATGTGGGTTTAAATAGGTTTGGGCTCTTCCACCTTAATAGCTAATTTTTGAGGTATGAGTTAGGTTCAAGGTTGTTATACAATACTTGTTGATGTTTGGAACTAGAATTAGTTAAAATTTGAAACAAAAAGTTGTTGAAGTTGAATTTGAAAATGGTATTTAAAAGTTAAAGTTATTTTTGAAAATAAATGTCATTTTTTAAAAAGTTAAAGTTTTGTAGGTAAAAATAAGTTTCAGTGAAAAACTGATTTTCAAACTTGAAAAACTCATTACATTCTATAACCAAACAATGTTTTGAAAATTTGTTTAAAAAACATCTGTACGTCAAGGCCCCCGCCTTTGATATTATTATCCGTCTTTCATGTAAAAAAATTTCATGAACATTATGCGGTTTGCTAACTTTACTATTGAGCTTTTATGAACGTGTTTTTCCGAAAAATATTTGGTACTCTCAACCAAATACTAGAAAACATTCTCAACAAAATATTTTACAGAAATAAGTCATATATTCTTATAAAAATGACTACGTCATGTTGGATTATCTTAAGAAAAATCTAAAATGATATAGGAATATCTTAACTATGTGGGATAGTCAAAGTAAATTTTTCAAAAGGCTGACCCGATAAAAATCCTACCTGAACCGAAATTGAATATGAGTATTCCTATTGATTTTTTTGTTTTGTTTTTTGTTTGGGTAAATAGCTTGTATTATTGACCAAAAATGAGGAATTACGGATCAGCTTTAGATTGAGTGAAAAAATGGCAGAGAGTGCTGTAGCTTTTTTGGTACATCAACTTTAAACCTTCCTTAATGGTGGACAAAGTTTTCTTGAAGGGATTCCTATTGATTAAATAGGTAGTTACACCCTCTTTGTTTGAATTTCAATAATGGTCCAAACTTATGTGAGTTCTCCCATTGCCTTCCTATTATCTTAATTATAGCCCCAAACCAACCATAATTCATTATTTTAAGTAGAAAGCATGATTAAATAATTCATAACATATTATCTAATTAAAGTACTAAATAAATTAGTCCTAAGATTATGACCTTAAGAGACTCTCCAAGATACTATTATTTGATTAACTAGGTTTGACCTACAAGGTAGTTAGACTTTATGATATGAAATAATTGTACTTAACCCCATATTAAGATAATTAATTCTAGAATAATCTGAGAAAACACCGAAATAGACTACTAAAGCCAAACAGATGGAAGCTGGAATGCAAGAAATTTCTTAAGTATTGATATTGACATCCATATGAACTATTATAAATTAAACAAGAATTATAAAACTTTCTGCTGGGCAAGTCTATAGGTATCGACAGAGACATTTTACTGGCTCTGTAAAATAATAATTTTTTCCCTTGATTTTATATTTTGCTTTTGGTGAAAAAGACTGGGACTATATAGAACCAGCTAAATTAATAACGTATAGACAAATGAAATATAAAACATCAAATTGTACAATTATGAATTTGACCTGTCTTCTAATTTTGAAGTAGAACCTGCTCCTATCCTCGTGGACTCAGGCGCCTTCAGTTCCAGTACTTAACTTTTTCTTAAGAGGAAAAAAAAAATCAAATATTCAAATAGAAATTATGTTGTAAAATTAAGCTAAAACAGTAATAATGGTAAAGGATGAAAACAATAGAAATAGAGAGACAAAAGAGGAGAGATTTCTTATTCATCCAAATGTGTTCAAGTGTGTCCAACTATTACATACAACCCAACTATATATAGGAATACATTGAGAACACCAAAGGGTGTGTCATAAACATGGGTAGTAACTATTTGGGGGTTATAGAAATAAAGTGTGGGAGTAGTGGTCATAAAGTAATGGGGGTTACTTCTACAAAAGTTATGAACATGAAGTAGTGGGAGTTATATGTAGAGAAGTAATAGACATCCACACATTAATATTTTCATAACACTCCCCCTTGGATGTCTATTCTTAGATAATATGCCTCGTTAAAACCTTACTAGGAAAAACCCGGTTTAAAAAACCTAGTGAAGGAAAAAGAGTATACATATCTTGTAATACGCATTATCTGTCTCGTTAAAAACCTTACGGGGGAAAACCCGAAATGGGACAAAACCTCGACTAAGGAAAAAAGAGTGCAGCGCGCATTTTACTCCCCCTGATAATAACATCATTTGACATTTCGGAGATGACACATTCAAATCTTGTATATCAACTTCTCAAATGTTGAGGTTTACCATGTTGTCATAACAAATCTGCTAAATTGTCACTTGAATTTCTTGAATATCTTTTCACCATTCCTTTGAAGATCGTGCGTGAAAATAACTTTCAGCGAGACGTGTTTTATTTTATTCCACCTTCAACGTATCAATTCTTTTAGATGATGCCTTCCAATAATCTTATATACCAGCTTTCCAAGTGTTGATACTAGTCATGTGTTTGTGACCAACTCACGATGTTACATCCTTGAGCTCATCCCGAGATCAATATGTTATTTGCTTGCTTTACGATCATTGTTATCCTTGCATGATTTGTGTAAATAGCAAATAATTGACTTTAGAGAACAATATAAATATGGCAGCACCCATATATGTAAATAAAGAACTTGCGTGCCACCGAATGTTACATAAAGCATATAATCTTCCTGCATTTGCATAACCAACAAATCCTTGACAATATGGTTAGAAAAAATAAATCTATACCAATATTGATTTTACTCGAGTATCTCCAGGTAGAAGTAAAATTATATCTTGCCAGCACATTAATAAAAATATTATCTCATGAATTATAAGAGTAAGAAATTTAAGTGCACCAATTACACAATTACATGTCTGACCATTTTCATGAGATCGAAATTGATCTTTCTTAATGTTAAGCGATGTCATGGCCATTGGGGTACTCGATGGAATCGCTTTAAAACTTTTTAAATCCTTGAAGGATTTTCATATAAACTTCATTGTCTAGCTAGACATGACAACAATTCATTATACGCATTCAAATTTTTCATGTATTGCCAGACTGGTAAGAAACCTCATTGCATCCACCACGGGAGAACTTATCTCCATACAATAATGCCAGGATTCGCGAAAAACCTTTATGCCACAAGGCACAAGCCGTACTTTATATCTTACGACTTTATTATTCATTTTACTTTTCGCACAAGAATCCATTTGTACCCCACTGACATTATACCTTGAGGTCCTTGGACTATAGGTCCAAAACATCACTATTCCAAGTGAAAAAAAATATACTTTAACTGCGTATTTTATTTGGCCAATCATTATATCTGTCCACATTCTTTGACAGATTTGAATTCAAGATCCTCGTCACCATTATAATGTTGAGCGCTACATTATTTCAAAGATACCGTCGACGGTCATTTGATATCGGTTCTAATGGGACATAACTTATCGAGATCTCTTCATTTTTTATCAATTTCAGGTACCTGAACCTTTCCCAAGGTTTTATAAAGGTTATGTCGTGGTGCTCTTTAGAGCACTTGCCTCATTATATGACCATCTTAATCATTTTCTTCTTTCCTTCTTCAAGGAATTTTACTTTTGGAACCGATTGGTCTATCGCCATAAACTATGTCCTTCAAGGATTTTAATTTCTAACTGGAACATTTGCAGCTGGAATATGGAATATAATATTCACTTTTGGGTCAGCAAATGTGTCTGGCAATCGACTTGAATTATATTTTGAACGAGGATCATACCAGTGATAATTCATTACATATATCTTATTTTCCAGGCTCTTATCATCCGTCCCCCTAATGCTAGGTAATCTAACATTTACCTCCCAACCTTATTTGGGACCCATCTATGTGCGTTGTGATGGAGCAATTAAATCATATACCGCACATTCAAATTTCTAGATGGGAATTACTTGGTTCCTGACCCTGAACCAATTATGATAGGGGAAGTTATCATAACTTGTTGGCTTGATGCATACAAGAGTTGCTTCATATTAAATAACATATCTCATCCCAAATTTCTTTTTGGGAGTTTTGTTCTCTTAACCAATTGTTTAGCTATAATTGGAGGCATACAATTTCTGCTAAACCAACTTGGATATAAACCAACATATCAATATACTTTTCATAGTTTGGAATTGTGCTCTTTATTTAATAATTTGAGCAAACAACCTTGCAAAAATCAAATTGCAAGTTGATACCAAATGCACATGTGACCTTATCATCGATGCGTCTATCAAAATCATATAATTGTAAACCGGTCCACATGGTAGGTGATTGAGCCTATATATATATAT
This sequence comes from Lycium ferocissimum, assembly GCF_029784015.1. Taxonomy (NCBI): domain Eukaryota; kingdom Viridiplantae; phylum Streptophyta; class Magnoliopsida; order Solanales; family Solanaceae; genus Lycium; species Lycium ferocissimum. The sequence goes on from NW_026725498.1 coordinate 10,311, forward strand.
ATATATATATATATATATATATATATCACTTTTTATATGTTCCAAAATCATGGGATACAATCCCAACCTTAGCTGGTAAATTAATCAATTTGTCATTATGAGAACAAGCAGCACAAGAGAATTCTTGAAGAATCTCTTTATTCCTTCAAAACATAACCACATGAATTCTCAATTATTTTCCCATCACATTTGAACCGGGACGGTCAACCGGTCATGCCAACCTCCTTAGCATGTGATTCCATCATGCTTATATTTATGTGGTACAAATTCAGAGGAAAAAAAGGGCAACATTTCACATACATTTTGTTTCCCCGCTATAGTTGTAGTAATATGAAGATATTAAACCTTCCCGTAATTTATAGTCTCAATATAATTCATTTCTGGCCAATGCCTTTGAAACTTAAAAAGTTTCTTTTGAGACTTACTACAACACCAATATTAGGTACAATTTCATTCCTCCGGGTAGTAACAAAGTAGATTTTTCAGAGCTCCAATTAATTAGGTACTACCGCATATTTCATAATACCATCCATATGGTGAACATCTCCTTTTACGGATTAATTGTCATTGTAGTCATGGCCAAAACCTTTATAAGCAAGACTTATTTCTTACTTTTACCCTTTGGTAATACCACAATGTTTGTAACGTACTAAAAGTACGTGACCTGACCATTGACCATTTATGTCAAAACATTTTTTTTCTCTCAAACCTTCCGTAAAGGTGAGTTGTGTGCTATTTATTCAATAATACATGAGCATATCATTATCCATACTGTTACACATTTCACTTTCAAAATTGACGAGCATTCACGATGCTTACCACAAGTCACATTGTCTTTGAGAAATAGACTATAATCATATATATGTGCTTCATAAACTTTCATTATAAGCCCATTGTCTTTATCATATTCATAGACCCACCTCGACATCACTTTGAAATTGTTTTCCTTTCTTTTGATGGAGGATATATAAAACGTATCAAATTTGGTCGCACGACAACCACTTTCCCAATCACCTTTTATAATTACCACAATGATTACTTTTATTATATATATTTTTTTTTTGCTGTTTACCACACCCAAGTCCATTTGTACAACCACAATAATTATTTTGTCATCTTTCAGACATTTTATGTACTGCTACCACATTCACTTCATGGAATGGAGCAAAGTGGAACGGGCTTCATAATCTTTCATCAAAAGTACATATTTTGCCTTAGTCATCATTATATCATCAATATAGTGCATTGGGACTTGAATCCAATGTCTTGCCCTCATAAGGCATGTCAAGCTATAATGCGTGGGGACTCAAACCCAACATCATATTATCATAGTGCATCATGACTCAAACCCGATGTCTTATCCTCTTGGTTTGATGGGACTTGAATGCATCCATTTATCCTATTGGTGTGATGGCACTTGAATCTAGCGTCTTTCCCTTAACCAATGGCATAATAAGTCAAAGTTAATGAGAGTCATGCTCCAGCTTTAAAACACATTACCACCTTCTTTCAAACTAACATCCAAATGAATTAGTTCAATCTGGCTTATTAGAATTTGATTCTACCTCAATTTTGAGAAATTTATATTGATTAAGACCAAGGTTTGGAGATGGAGTTCGGTGCTTACCAAGAAATCCTTGTACATATCCTACAAATATATATTTGAGTGTATCAGAAACATATAGATCTCATATATTATAGGTTAATCAATAAAAAAAACAGTAGCACCAAAATCATTAAACCGAAACTTACAACTTTTAAGATTCTCACTTTGATTTTAGTTTAGGCTATATTTGTTTTTAAATCGTTATTTAGAAATTACTTTCAACGAAAAGAAATTTCATATGAGATCTAGTGTTTAATGAATAAGGAACATAAAACCATATATTTGTGGATCATAATAAATGTATTAACTCTTACCACTATGTAGAGATATTGGAATAACGTTACCTGATATGTTAACCTTTTAATTTCCATCCTGTATCACCAAGCAACTAAGACGCAAGTTAAAGATGGAGGCATAGCAAAAAGATCATATCTAATTACTAACTATAATTATAATATACATACTAGGTGTCCATACCTTATAACTTGATTTATTAGAAATATGTGTACCTTGTTTGTACGCTTGGAAAATGTCCAAGTGGAGGTTGCAAAGTGAGGAAGAAAGTTGAAAGAGATGAAATAATTCCACCTATTTGATAACCACATATGAAGGAAAACATAACCATGAAAGCCCCTTCGTCCTTTACTGCCACGAAATGCCAACAGTAATTTTTCTCAATGAATCAGCTTCTTCGTGGTGATCTTCTTGAGGAGAACAAATTGTTAATTGATACATCATATGCCCAACCAGTACATCATGGTTGAGATGAAAATCATTAGAGACTCGTGCTGATAACGTGTTGTAATATTAAGCTAAAAGAGTAATAATGGTAAAGGATGAAAACAATAGAAATAGAGAGACAAGAGAGGAGAGATTTCTTATTCATCCAAATGTGTTCAAGTGTGTCCAACTATTACATACAACCCAACTATATATAGGAATACATTGAGAACACCAAAGGGTGTGTCATAAACATGGGTAGTAACTATTTGGGGGTTATAGAAAAAAAGTGTGGGAGTAGCGGTCATAAAGTAATGGGGGTTATTTCTACAAAAGTTATGAACATGAAGTAGTGGGAGTTATATGTAGAGAAGTAATAGACATCTACACATTAATATTTTCATAACAAGATGGCGGCTATGAGCATGAACCGTCATGTTAGGTATTAAATTTGTTTCTTTTGACTGGTTTATAAATTTTTAGTTTTGAAATAATTTCAAAAATATCTTTTTAGGATTGGCTTCATAACACTTCCTAGGGGGCTTGTGATATTACACTTACCTTTATTATTATTTTTTCTTTGTAAGAATAAATGTTTAACGTAGTTATAATTTATGCAAAATAATAAAATTCTAATCGATTTACCCTTTCTAATATTTCACTCTTTAGGTTAATTAAAATTTATTATGTTTTTTTAAGGAAATGCCTGTAGAATATAAAAACATAATCCCTAGGATAGCTGCTTTACACTCGGTATTCTCTCAGCAGTCTGAACTAATTATGTTATTTATTTAGTTTGGCATAGAGCATCCTGAATTAAGAAAATAAACAACTGCCTCTCAGAAGAGAAATGTAATTTATGATAAGTGGTTAATTAAAAACTTTTACGATAAATGGAGAAAGAACAGTGTGTTATGAATCCTCTAGAATTTTGCATTAATCAGCGAGAAGAAGAAGAATCAAAGAACGACTCACGGGTAAAGGTTGGCTTCAAAGCAGAGTTAGAACTCTGTTTGCACAATTATTATGAATCATTATGTTTCTAACTGTAAAAATGTGACATTTTTTGGGACATACTAGAAAGTAAAAGATGTCGCATAAATTGGGACGGAGTGAGTACTGCGGCTGACTCAAGTGAATGGTCGCCTATTTTTACCCTTAATGAAATGATTTATAACCACACAAATGACTAAAGTTCTTTTTAGACCATAAATTTCAAGAGTATTTTTTCTCTCTTAAATTTTGTAGCTAGTTATATAAATTGGGGCGGAGGGAATAAGTAATAGTCTAGTAGTAGTAGTAGAAACGTCATTGGTCGGACTGTGATTATTTTTTTATCAATGATAAATAGTTAAAATAATTCTTACTAAGAAATCAAAATAAGAGACACAAACATAATATCGCAAATCACGTGGGAGTTTAGTATTATGACGTCAAAACTAGAGGAAGATTTATAATTATTCCGCAGTTTGTTTTTAAAACAATATCATTGAATGACATAATTTTCTGAAGTTTTATGACCTTCAATTCAAACTTTTCTTATTTATAAAAATGTGAATTTAATTGCAAAATTTGCCAACGTTACTTTCAGTGCTCCTCCTGGGGTTGATGAATCAAGTATAAAAGATTTCCGCTTACACTAGTCTATAAGACTTCATCCTGCTCCTCTTTGATTTTTTTTTTTACTTTTTTCTTAAGTCCGCTTTGACTTATAAATTTAGACTCTTGTCCTTTAGAGACTTTCAACTCTGTTTTTTCCTCCCCAAGTCAATGATTTGTAATTAAATGTTTGTTTCAGGGGCGAGCAAAGGGGTGATAGTAGCTATTGTTCTTGGAATGACAGCTTTCTTCATGTTGGTTTTCTTTATTGCTTACGCAGCTCGTAAAAAATCATTAAAGCGAAAACAAGGTATCCTCTCCGTCCCATATTAATTGTCACACTTAAATTTTGCATGTCCTTTAAGAAATCATAAATAAAAGGGTATTTTTACTATCTTATTTTTATTTTTCTCCAATAAATTGCACTCATACTCCCTCCATTCCAAAATATATGAATTTCTAACATTTTCCGATGCTCCAAAATAAATAAATTTTATAAAATCTAGAGATGCCCTAATTAATTTTTTCCAAAATTACTATTCTCTCTCATAGTTTTTTCAACTCTCAACATTGACTATTTCTAATTAATAGAAAAGTAAAAAGATAGTATAGATAAATTACCCTTTGATTAATGTAATCAAATAACTTTATTAAGGGTATGGCACACCCCAAATATTTATTTATTTTGAAATGGAGGGAGTAATTAATTTTATTTTAATTTTGTAAAATGACAAATATTTGAAACAAGTATTTTAAGTAACCTTCACAACTACTATGGGACAAAGGAAGTATGGTCAAAGAAACTACCTACCTTAATTTGTCATTTCACCCACTCAAAATTAAATAGAACCAACTGAAAGAATTATTGTTAGTACGACCTGCTATTAGTGCACAAACTAATTAGAAATATTACAATTCTTTTGGCTGCAGAACTCATTAATCTTGGCAAAATATCGAATTCATACAAGAGGTCGAGCTTGAACTTTAAATATGAAAATCTTGAGAAGGCAACAAACTACTTTGACCCATCAACAAAAGTAGGCCAAGGAGGAAATGGTTCTGTATACAAGGGGACTCTGTCTAATGGGAAGATAGTTGCAGTTAAGAGATTGTTTTTCAATACAAAAGAATGGGTTGACGAGTTCTTCAATGAGGTTAACCTCATCCATGGGGTTGAACACAAAAATCTTGTCAAGTTGTTGGGTTGCAGCATTGAAGGCCCCGAGAGCCTCCTCGTCTATGAATTTGTTCCCAATAAGAGCCTAGATCAATACCTCAATGGTACGTTATTATACAGAGAATACCTAAAGACCTACTAAATTTGACGCGTTTTATTCAGATCTCTCTTAAACTATACTTGGTCCTAATTAACTCATATACTTGGCTTTGATATAATCGTTACCGCTCAAATAATAATTGATCCTAGTTACCCCCTATATCTAGCTTTTATATAATCTGTTACCCCCCTACAAAGAAAAATAGTAAAAGAAGAAAACATGTATTTTAATGGACCCATATATATATGGAAGGAGAAAGGAAATAGCCGTTGGAATGACTAAATATAAAATGAAATGTTGTTTTGGATTTTTTTACACATCAGATTAATATGAGGTTGCTGTTATTTTACACTATCACGCGCCAAACATATTTGAAGTCACTTGAATACAAAAGCCAAATATTGAGGATTCTAGGACCAGACATAGTTTAAGGGGGATTTGAATAACACGTCAGCTTTAGGGAGTCTTTAGATATTCTTCCTATTAGATATCAATGAGTTCCCACATTGAGGGATGAGGGAGCACTTTTATGCAGTTTTCAATTAGGGACTTCTGATTGAGTTACTGAATTTCTGTTGTGTAGATAAGAACAGGATAAAGATTCTAAGTTGGGAAGAACGTTTACGCATTATAGTCGGAACAGCAGAAGGCCTTGCATTCCTCCATGGAGGTTCAGAGATAAGAATCATCCATAGGGACATCAAGAGCTCCAATGTACTTATGGATGAAAAATTTGACGCGAAAATTGCTGATTTTGGACTTGCTCGGTGTCTTCCAGCTGGTAAAACTCACCATAGCACTGGAATTGCTGGCACATTGTAAGAAAAGATAAAAATACCATTCACAAACAATGGCTTTCTTTTAACTGCTTAATTAGTGATTTTATTCGTTGCACAGGGGATATATGGCTCCTGAATATCTTGTAAAAGGACAGCTCACAGAGAAGGCTGATGTCTATAGTTATGGAGTGCTTGTTCTTGAAATTATTTGTGGCAGAAAAAACATTTCTTTGGCAGAGGATGACTCTGGCTCACTACTGCAAACTGTAAGTATTAATATAATGTTGTAAATTTTTCTTTACATTAGTTTTGTCATTGTTGGTTGTATTAGCCCTAAGGATAGGTAGAGTTAGACCGAGGAAGAATTGGATTGAGGTGATTAAATAGGACATGACGCATCTATAGCTTACTGAAATGACACTAGATACCAGAGCTTGAAGGTCGAGGATTAAGATAGAGGAGTAGAAAGTCTAACGATTTCTTTCTTTGAGGTGGGGAGCATGGTTCTAGTTTAGAACACTTTTTTCCCTCTCTTCTCCTTACCAGTATTATTATTAATATTCTACCATTATCTTATTTTTTAGGTGGGTGGCATAGTAGTATACTGTTGTTTTTTAACACTGATTATCCTTACTTATTTTCGTAGTTAATATATATATATATATATATATATATATATATATATATATATATATATATATATATATATATATCTTAGCTTCTTTATTCTTGTATTTTTTTTTTCATTTTGTAAAATATTTTTCTTAAGCTGAGGGTCTTTCGGAAACAAGCTCTCTACCCCACAAAGTTAAGAGCAAGTCTGTGTATACCCCTACCCTCTCCAAACCTCACTTGTGAAATCACGCTGGATATATTGTTGTTGTAGTAATCTTGTCAATAATAAATTGATCATGTCATTTTGGTTTCAGGTGTGGAAGCTCTATACAACAAATCAGGTCACTAAAGCATTAGACCCTTGCTTGAAAGGTGATTTTCCGCTACAAAAGGCACTAAAAATCCTCAAAGTGGGGCTCTTGTGTACTCAGGCCTCTGTCACCTTAAGACCATCAATGTCTGATGTTGTCCAAATGCTAACAACATTTGGACAACCAATCCCGGAACCATGCCAACCACCATTCTTAAATTCATGCACCAGTATAAAAAGCTTAGTCTCCAATACACTTTCTAAACTAGATGATTCTTATACCGCAACCACAGAGAACTCCTCTAGTATGCAAAGCTCATCAGATGGACCACACGGAAATGATCAAGAATTCCTTTTAAAAACGATGTCTGTACTGGAAAAAGAGAAAATAAAAGAAGTAGAGTTTGATGTATAAGTGCAGATTAGAACTAGTAGTGATGATACAAGGAGAGATGTTGCATTTTTGTGATTTGTTTCTGCATAATGATACAAAGGAGTAGAGAGAAGTAGAGTGGCATACATTGTTTTCATAGAGTTGTATGAATTGTTAGAAAATAATACTTGGGGAAGAAAATTTGGCTTTGATAGAGTAATCTATGTCCTTAATGAATTTAAGCCTCCCACTTCATTGCTGCAGGGATGGGGGCAGAGTTCCTCCAAGATTTACAAAGCCTATGAACTTCAAGTTTCAGCAATTAACTTGAATATCTCACAAGAACAGGATTGTGTTTTGTAATGAGTATTTAGAGAAGAAGAGAAGAAATCTGTAGTTGTACATCCATTGATTTGAAGCAGTACCAGATATTTATAATACATTAGGAATCTGTTCGCAGCAGACACGTTTGTTCAAAGATAGCTTTTCGTAACAGGCACATATCCTTTAGGAACATGAACAACAACCATAATCCAAAAACATTTTAATGAATTTCAGACTTAACCATGAAGTTTTAATATCTGAAAAGATTAACTTTCTTTTCTCTCCAAAGTTCATTCTCTCATATACTCCCATCGACACTAACTATTCCAACAATTGCTTAGAGCTAATCTTTACCCTCCCTTTTGTCAATATGAAATGGCTTTTATTAACATTAGGTGGATATCGGGGGTTGTCTGGATACAATGTTCACCATCATATGCCCATAATTTCGTTATTATTAACCACCTGATTTTGTGGGTGTAATCTCAAAGTCAAATGCTTTAGGCTTGATAAATACTTTACCTCTTAAACATTTATGAAAAATCTTCTTACATTACCTTTTGGCAAATACTCTTATACGCGCTCTAATTTTTCATTTACTAGCCAAGACCCTCTTCGACAGCCCAAGAAAGTGGTTGGGTTGAATTAATGCTAAAAAACCCATTAAAAAGCCATTTTCCAGCGCTCAATTCAACCCAGCCACTTTCTTCTCTTCTGAGAGGAATTGAAGATGAGACTTAGCAATTTTCCTTGTATATCATTGATCAATCTTTACATATATTTATACATCTCCATACTAGGGACTAATAATGTAAATGCATTTCAAATAAATTGCTAACTAACTACAGTTATGCTAAAATCTAATTTTGGAGTTTTGTACTTTTGTACATCTGTACATTCTAGAAGGAATTTACATAGGATCTTCTATTTGTACATCCACAGAATTTGTCTTCGAGATTTGACTGCACAATTTTTGTTTTTTAGCAAAAGTCCACCCAAAGTGGATTGTGGGGTTTAGGCAAGACCCCAATCTGTATATTTTATCAAACATGAGCAAAACACATAGGAAGACATAGACCCTAGCCTCCAAACAACTGTGAAGAATGTGACTACTCATTCTTAAGGAGATGAAGGAATTCCCATAAACTAGGATGATGAACATCTATACAAAAGGATGCTATACAAGTAGTGTAAACTACTAGACTTTGGACATGATTATCTAGGGATAACATCATTAATAACAAAATGGTTCCTCCTTGTTTGAATCTAAAGTTTGTAATGCCATCTATGTCTAGTTTGATGAGATTTCACCATAATAGACAAAGAGCTAGCATTATAAAATACAATGAGTTTTTTGTGTCTTTATCCATAGTTTGCAAGATAATCAGCAGCTTTGTTGCACTCCCTATAAACATGAACATAAGTGCAGTTGACCTTGTGGGAGATGTCTTGAATCTGGTCAATAATCTGCTGTAAATGCCATGGTGTCTTCATTTTGTTGTTAATCATGTTGATAATCACTTGAGAATCAAATTCCACATTTTCATTTTGGAGACCCTTGTTGTAATAGAAAGCAAGTCCTTGGGCTAACGCCATATAGCTTCTGCCAAATTGTTACTACCAAGATCATAAAAATCAGCATAGGCCAAAAAGAATAAACCAGAACCGTCTCTGATGATCCCACCACCTCCAATGTTATCGGTATTTCCTTTGCAGCACCTATCAATATTAAGTTTAAACCAACCTCAGTCAGGGTTTTTCCATAAAATCATCTGACTTATAATAGGTTGTTTAAATCTTTCTATGAGACCACAAAGATCTTTAATATCAGAAGAGAGAGGAAGACGGGGAAATTAGGAGTTGATCATAATATATAGCGTTTTGCTAATTTGAAGGATTATAAATCTGCTAGATATATTGTTGGCATAAGCACGTGTGAGTTTTGATGATTGATAAAGTAAATGAACAAGGCTAGTAAACCAGTTTTAGAGACAAACATTTGAGATAAAGCGAATGAACTAAACACATAAAGATGATAGACAAAGTAGCTGAACAAGGTAGGCGAACCAGGTTTGGGAACATGTTCTATCCAAGAGACAGATACAAATAAAGTGAATGAACCAGGTCTGCATACATGTTCTATCTCAAAGACAGGTGCAGTGAATGAGTCAGTAGTGGTTGAGACAAGAGACAATAGCGAGACGAGGGTGATTGAAACAGGTCTATGGACATGTTCCATTTCAAACACTGAGGCGATTCAGATATGGATGAGTCAGGTGCTTGAACTAGGTCCAAGAATATCTTCCAGCTCAGAGTCCTACTGCAAGTAGGGTTTGTGTTTTATGGTAAATATTTGGCGAACAAGTTACAGGATTTCTTGCCATAATTATTAACATTCTTTAGACTCCTACAAAGACACTGAAGCCGCGTTGAACGCAAGAATCCTAAGTCAACTTAAACCCTAACTCTCATTATGGGCCTTACCATGTAGGGATTGAGTTCAGGTGACTTGACGAAAACCTAATGCTATAAATATCCAACTCATGCCATGAAGAAGATTAACACACTCACATAGAAAGAAAATCAAAATATTGAGCGAACACAATCAATGTCATAATTGTGAGAGTTCTGATTACAAAAGTGCGACCTGATATAAAGAAGAAGATTGAAGAATTTGTTTCATACAGTTTATGTGTTACAGTTCTTGAGTCTATAAGCTTGTATTAGGATTATTTATTGATTTGTACCTTTATCAGCTTTCTTAAAAGCAATAATTATAGGTATAAAATGTTAGTCAAAATCAACTTCAAGTTAGGATAACTTGAAGTGGGCTCAATAGTCTAGGGAGGTTGTTGAGATAGGAATTAAAGTTAGTTCCTAGATTACAGAGTTTGTAACTTGAATTTGCAAAGGCTCACAGTTATCACGGAGCTTGGGAAAAATCCTACAGAGGTGTTTCGACAAGCCACAGACTGGAGAATCTATTTCGCAAAAATAAGTATGGCAAAGGCTCACAGTTATCACGGAGCTTGGAAAAAAATCCTACAGAGGTGTTTCGACAAGCCACAGACTGGAGAATGCTTCAAGTGTGAGAATATTGACCATTTGATCAAAAATTTCCCACTATGAGAAATATAGTGGAAAATATAAAGAGCAGAGAAGGAAAGGAAGTATGAGCAGATCAATGACAAGAAGAATAAGGAAACCACAAAAGCTATGGTGGCGACCTGGTATTCTGATGATGAATCTGAAGATGAAGCTGACCACCCTGCTCTCATGGTTATTAATGATTCAGGCTCAGACACTGTGGATGACACCAAGGTAATCGTTCTTGAGCTTAGAGATAAGCTAGATCTTATTTCAAAGAAAAGACTGATGACCTTGATGATCATCCTAATTGATGAATATCAAGAGATGAGTAAAAAAAGAGTTAAGCTACTTAGTGAAATTACTAGCTTAAAAGATGAATTCATAAAGGTTGAAGCTTGGAAAGACAAAACGAAGAAGGAAAATTGCTCTTTGAAAGAAAATGTAACTAAACTTGATTCATCTGTCCTGGCTCTTCAATCCAAAGTCCTTGAGCTGACCACTAAAACTGGTAAATTTGAGATGAGCAGTGAACAACTTATGGGTGAATATGAACTAAAAAGAATAAAAAAGGAGTTGCACCTCGAGAAAGAAAAATCTAGAGAAATTAGTTCAAACTCCTTAGAACAAAACATGTTCTTGAAAGAGCTAATCGGTGGAATCAGGCCTCCCAGTTACTTTTAAACCTCACCACTCAAACATATAATATAGCCACAGGGCTGAGATTTGATAGAATTGCTAAACAAGATTTGTTAGAAGAGAAATTGTGCATTCTCTGTGGTAAGATGGGACATCGCAAGGCTAAGTGTCTAATGGACAAAAACTACAAGGAAAGAAATCTGAGAATTGCAAATAGAAACTCTAAGCCAATTAACAAAGTTGCAACAAGTGTAGAGAATGGTTCACTTGGGCTATGCGTAATGGACTAAGAAAGATTTGATTCATCCCATTATTAAAGGAAAAAGTCCCAAGTTTGCCTGGGTGACTAGAACTGACCTTTGATTGTTCTTGCAGGTAAGAGTGACAGAAAGTAGGCAAAACTGATATATGGATAGTGCTTGTCCAAATCATAACAGGAGCTTTAAACAACAACTCTACTCACTCTCAGCCTTGAAAGGGGAAAGGTGACTCTAAGGATGACAAGAAAGGTAAATGCAGCAAGGACCATGTTCATTCGATACTGAACAAGTTGGCACTCAGACAGGGGGAACTATGGATGAAACATGTAAATGAACCTGGTTCACCATTGAAAATCTAGCAAAACAATCAAAGCTGGATTTCAAATGATTCTCTTGGGTGAAGAAAACCAAACACCTCATTCTAAAGAAGAAAATGCAGCACAAAGACAGGGGGAATAATTAATGCAATCATCACTGAGTTAGAGAAAATCAATATCAAGTGAAACATTCAAGTTGAAGCACCCAAAAGAGAGATGAATGCCAGGGCGTGCAATTCCTTGAAAGTGTCATTTCAACAAATAACATGATAACCTATTCTTTTCTAAAATATGATTCATGCTTAAATACCTTCTTTTGCATCTTAGAGTCAAAGAAAGTCAACAAAGCTGAAAAGAGTATGAAACAAGCGTAAATAAGCAAATGTTCAAGGAAGTATCAACATAGACAATACAAAGGCAACTGAAGTAGTTCAGAATCTTGAATCTTCAGTTAGTGCCCAGGGAGGATCATCAAACTATGGATACGTATGTGCCCATGAAAAAAGTTGTGGAATCTGTTCTTCTAAATGGGTAATAGAGGTGTTCTTTTCCCCATCACCTCTGCTCACCAGCCAGTGTTATAGCCAACTTCAGCCTTAGGATACACACATAAGGGCTTGTGCATTGCCCCTTGAAACGAGCCTATGTGGGTGTTGGAAGCAATGTGCGGGGTTACATGCTTATGGCATGGTGTGCAACTATGTCAAGGGGCATGGGTGTTGGAAAGGCAGCTTGACGAATGTCAGTGGCAAGGACAGGTGCATGGCACAAAGCTGGCATGTGTACAAGCAGTGGGAAGACTCGGACGGACATGGGTGTTGACATGGGCTAGACGAGGGCAAGGCAAAGCGGGCAAGTCATTGTCATGACATTGGCATGGCATTGACATGAAGATTGATGAAAAATATTCTAAGTGTTGGGCGAAGCTATGAGGCAAAATTCAGGCTAGGCACACGCACGACACATGCACAGAAGGCATCCGTACAACACATGGGTGGAGCATGTGCATGTAACATACACGAAGGCCATGCGCGTGGCACATGCGACATTTACGTAGTGTGTGTAGCATGTGCATCAGTTAAGGCAAATTTCTGAAGGTTTCCCCTTATGGGCGAAGCGTTCCCTTAAAATTAGCTTAATGGCCCCATATGTAACTATTGGCACATGCTAAGCATGCCCCTCCCCATGTAACTGTTTGTAATTGTCCCTGGCAGGTTTCCTTTATGTTGCAAAATTTGTCTACGGCATTATTCAATTTTTGTAAGCCTCCAAATTCGGGGGAGTCCTTTGTATATATGAGAGATAATAAGAGGTTAGACATTTTCTTGTAAATGTATGTGTTCCTTTCATTGTGTACTGTCTCGAAATTAAACTAAGTATCAAACACATGTGTGTGTCCGAAAGCTGAAATTGGTTGTGATGCTGATTGCCAAGTAGTGATGACGAGGAAAAAAATTACCCCTGTTACAACTGGTATCACAACGTGGGTACACGATTCGTGGAACGATGGCCGACAGAAGTAGTGCATACAATGAACCGCGGGAAAATTTGGTAGCTTTGGAGGCTTTGGTGCGGATAACTGAAAACACAGAGGGTATGACTAACTTAGTCAGTCGTATTCATGGCATAAACACAAAACTTGCTACGTTTCATGAGATGGTTTCCATACAGATGGAGGAAATCACAAATTTTTGTGAGATGGGTATGAATCAGATCGAGGATTTGAAGAAAGCAAATGAAAATCTGAACTTAGAAGTGGTGGAGCTGCGAAGGGCATTGGCTTCGACTAGCCAGGGCCATGATGATTGCTTTAAGGTAAAAATTCCCAAACCTAAGGCCTTTGCTAGTTCAAAATCTGCGAAGGAATTGGAAAATTTCCTATGGGATATGGAACAATATTTCACCACTACTCATATCTATCTATATAGAATATGAGAGGAAAAAACATAATAGAATGACAAGTATCATCACCACAAGATTTCTATTTAAAAAAATTAAAATAAAAAGACATAAAAAGAATGAAGAGAAAGGACAAAAAAAAAAAGTAAGACTAATTAGGATGTGTAACGACCTGCTTGGTCGTTATAGTCTTTTAGGCTCTCTTTGACCTTTCCAGGAGCTTGTTAGCTCACTTTTGATTCAAGGGGACCGTTGACACGCTTTTCGAGGTGTTCGGGATTGATTTTGGTGGGTTTTTGGGAAATATTTGGCTTAAAGTGAAAAAGAGTTGACTCAAAGTTGACTTTTAGGTAAACAGATCTTTTTCAGAAATCCATTGATTTCGAGAGGTCTGGATGGTTGTTTAGAACTTGTGTGCATATCTGGTTCGATTCCCAATGCACTTAGGTGCATTTTAGGACTTGGATTGGGAAGTGGAATTGAGGTATCGGGGGTTGACTCGGTCCGAGACCTCTGTTGGGAATTCCTAGGCCACGAGTGCATTAGTAGCGTGTTTTTATGTGTGTATGTGTGTGCGGTTTGTGAGCAGATGGCCTCGGGAGTTGGTCAAAAATTCCTTCAAAGCTATTACCTTTATCACTGTATTGTTCTAATTAAGCTTTATGTCAAGTTGTTTTTACAAGTTTTGTACTAGACTGCTCTAATTAGACACTATTGCATTTGTTGGAATGATCTATTGAACTAAAAGCCTCTAGTTTTATTTGAATAATTTCTTACTGTGTAGCCTTCTTGTTGTGTTGATTTGGGAAATACTGCTAATTGAAGTGCAGGAACCTCTTTCTCTTTTCCCGTTTACACTGAATTGATTTTCGATTTTGCATTTGAAATGAACCTTAAATGAAGAAGTGGGGATTCATATAGCTGAACTCGAACTTGGTTGGGAATAGTTGTTATTGATTTTTGATTTGAAATAATACAGAAAAGGGCAAGCGAAGAAGGAGCCAACATGGAGGGTTTTTTCTCTGAAGGAGTTACACTCTGCTAAAAATAATTTTAATTATGATAACAAGCTTGGAGAAGGTGGTTTTGGAAGTGTTTATTGGGGCCAGTTCTATGATGGATCTCAGGTAATGAACTGCTATAATAGACTAACAGTGAATGTTTTCTTGTTTAAGAAAAAACAAGTACTATATTTTTTCTCCTGGTTAATTGATTGGAGCAATTATATGAAACATTATGTAGAGTTGCTTGAACAATATTGATACACTTGAGTCTATTCCTATAGCTTTGATTTAAAGCCACGGTTAGTTTCCCATACAAAGAGTTGGATCGTGGTCATTTACTTGGATTTAGGGATCTCAGAGGAAGCTTTTCAAGGTAGTTGGTGGTGAGTTTTTGGTAGTAATTATGACTGTTATTGATATAACAGGTTCCAGGCCCTAGCTGGTAAATAGATGAATCTTGAAGATCATTCGGATTTTCTTTGAGAGGTTGCTGGGGTTCCAGGCCCTAGCTGGTAAATAAATGGAAGTGGCATTAGTAGTCAAAAGTTCCTCTTTTCTTCGTAAGTGTGTTCCAAAAACCCCATGTTCCTACTACTTTCCGACTATTTTGGTAGTCGGAAAAATACGATTTTCTAGTAGTGTAAGTGTAAACACTTGATACAGTTAAGTTTTACCTATGGGTGCTAAGAGGGAAAAAGAAAGAGTTAAGGGAAGAAGTATTTAGCTGGTAATAAATGTTTTTGCTAAATATAGCTTGTACCTCATAAGACTTATTATCAAAATACAAATGAGAGCTAGTGACTAAACACCTAATTTGTATGAAGTAGTTTAGAATACGAGAGTCAAAATACTTACTTTTTTAGGTCGGAGTTTGATCATTTCTAATTAAGGTCGGTTTGCTCTATACTTTAGTGTTCTTTAACTTTCAGCCATTTCTCTAATTGGATTTAGCCACATGTTTTCTTATGTTTTGATTTCAATATTCGGGTAAGAGATCAAGCAAATGGTTTGGCTGAGCAGGACTATGTAAGTATCCTTTTATTTTTCACAATGAAAACAGTCCAGAATGGATGATGGGTCAATAGTTACACACACATGATCCATTTGGGTTTCAGTTTGGCTATAGAATGTCATGTAGTAGGTGCTATTTCAATCTGTGAGAAGTCCATGTTGGTTGAACTGTTAGGTAAAGAAATATTAGTCCTGTTTCTTGTGGTGGTCAATGGTGTTGGTTGCTTGATGGCTAGCTCTTTGCAATTCAAGAACTCAACTAATGGCACTGTTTTTTCATTTTTAACTTGTTTTGCTCTTGTTATAGTCCCTGAATATCCAAAATTAGGTGGCCATGGACTTGCTTTTACTATTTCTCAATCAAATGATTTTAGTACAACTTTACCAAGTCAGTATTTAGGCTTACTAAATGCAACTTGATGTTGGTAAATTTTCCAACCCTATATTTGCTGTTGAATTTGATACAGTACAAGATTTGAGTTTGGTGATATTAATGATAACCATGTTGGTATAAACATCAATAGTTTAAGGTCTAATATGTCTGAAACAGCAGGTTACTTTAGTGATGATTTGGTTAAATAATATCTGAATCTTAAATGTGGTAAGCTAATATTAGCATCGGTTGAAATTTAGTTAATGTTAGTCTTTCAACATCTTCGAAAAAACCCGAGTTGCCACTTTTTTTCTTATCACATAGATCTTTCTCCATTTCTTAAAGAAAATATGTATGTTGGTTTTTCTGCTTCAACTGATTTTGCTTGCAAGTTCACATTAATGTGTTTGGTTGGAGTTTTAAGTTGAATGGTGAAGTTGAATTTCCAGACCTGGATTAACTTTCAGCATTGCCTGGTCCAAAGAAGAAGCACACTGGCTTAATTTCACCGAATATATGTTGGCCCTTTTGTTAATGTGATATACAAAGAGCACAAGCTCCCATAACCAAATCTCAGTACTGACCAATATTATCTATATAACATACAAAGAGTAAATATAGAAGCTTAGGTTATAAGATTAAGATAAATCTCTCATAAACATTGCACTTGAAAAAAGAACCCCAGGGTTCTTTAATCACTGTACATTTTTTGGAGTTGATCATTTTTTTCATTATTTCAATTTAAAGGCAATAATTCAAGTTCGTCAATTATGTTGTATCATTGAACATGTTCCTGCTATATATGACCTCCTTGCATTCCGTGTATTAGTCAGTCTTGTAGATCAAGATTTTGAAGAGTCTATCTGTTATTTTTTAGCTTAGTTTTTTCTATTGAATTCAAGATTTATGTTGGTTGCTAATTTTACCTTCTAATTTCAGAATCAATATCAACAATCAAAGGCCGAGTTTCTTTGTACTCAGCCACCCAACACACAGCTGACACAAGAACAAATGGATGAAAGGTGGCTTGGGAGTGTTGGTGGTCCCACTAGGTTTGGCACAGCTTACGGAATGCCACATCGTGCATTTCGTGAACACCGATTACCCCTGGAAGGCCTAGAGTCTTCCAATACCGAGTCGTTCGATAGAGTGAGTGCTATGGCCATGGAGCAAAAGATTGCTGAGCTATCTAGCTAGCTACAAGCCTCAGAGGAAAGGGGGAGGCGGAAGGACGTGCAGTTTGACGGTATGAGGGCCCAATTAGATGCATTACTTGCTTCGAGGGGGTGATGATGGGACTCACATGTCAAACACACAAAGGCATGTTTGAATGTTAATGTTGTGGTGGATTTGTGGATTGTATAAGTAGTCTAATGTTGTAGACTAACTTAGTGTAGACTAGTTTAAACGTTTTATGGATGTTTCCGAAGGTTGAAGTAGTTTAATGTTTTGTGTATGTTTGGGAAAGTTGAAGTAGTTTAATGTCTCTTGTGAATGTTTGAATGACGTTTTGATTCAACTTTGAAGTAGTTCCGAATTGAATTTGATGTAGTGCAGGTTGTATATATGTGTTTGTTGAAGTAGTTTAACATTTTATGTATTTGTAGTAGTTTGGTGAATTGTTGGCAGCTATTTGAGCTGGTTTTAGTTGAGTATAAAATTGTTTTCATTTTGACAGGTGGGCAGTTGCAAAAGCAGCTAGATCCTAATTTTTTTTTTTTTTTTTTTTTTTGCAGAATACCGACCTCATGAGGTCGGTCTCTTGTAAAATATTTTCAGAAATTGTAAATTACCGACCTCATGAGGTCGGTCTCCTACAAAATATTTCCAGAAACTGCAAATTACCGACCTCATGAGATCGGTTTTCTGCAAAATATACCCAGAAACTGCAAATTACCGACCTCATGAGATCGGGTTTCTGTAAAAAATTTCAGAAATTGCAATATACCGACCTTACGTGGTCGGTAATCTAAAACAATATTATATATTCATATAAATTACCGACTTCATGAGGTCGGTAAACTCATATAATTATATTATTCATATAATTAACCGACCTAATGAGGTCGGTATAATTAAATAAATAAAAATTATTTTGTCTATACCGATCTCGTGAGGTCGGAAAGTTTAAAAATAAAATAAAAAATAAGTCAATATACCGACCTCGTGAGTTCGGTAATGATTTTGTAAAAAAATAATATATTACTATACCGACCTCATGAGGTCGGTAAATTTAAAAACTTTTATCTAGCTTAAATAAACCGACCTCATGAGGTTGGTAAAATTTCCGAACCACTGTTTGCCGACCTAAGCTTGAGGTCGGTTTTGAGGTCGGTAATAGCCATTTTTTGAGGTCGGGAAATCCTCTTTTTTTAGTAGTGAGATTCATGGTGACTTAACATTGTATTCTTTTCTTTTTTGTGATCTTAAATCCATGTGAGTGGAAATGATATAATTCTTCAATATGACATTGCCAAACTTGTGCATTCGGAGGGTTTTGTAAACTAAATCTCATTTTTGTAGAAAAACAAAATTTAAGTATGAAAGCATCACTAATTGATGAGGAAATTGAATTGTACATCATAAACTTGATTTTTGATTATGTAAATATATAATAATTGGATAGGTAACTTATGACTAATCAAATTTACTAAGTAGATGTGTTTGGGGCGCACTTAAAAATTAAAACACGATAGCAAATGGAAAAATCATTCCATTAAATTTTGCTCAGTCATATAGCTCAGTAAGAATATGTAATGTTTATGGCAATAATTAAAAGTGCAGTGCATATACTCATGAATGTTGGATCAGATAAACTTCTACATTTTGAATTTGGAAGTTTCATAATTTCTAAGAAAGTAGTAAAGTTAACTCTATTACATTATGTGAAGAATGACTATTAATGAAACAAGTATTCTGACTCGAAATTATATATTGAAAGTCGCTTTTAAGAGGAAGATTAAATTCACATTTATCTCTCAAAAGAATTGCTAGAAAGGATCTAGCAAACCTCAAAATATCACCGTAGAGACATAGGTGAAGCCTACATTTAATCAAATATAATCCTATTCGTTTGTCTGTGTGACATTTTAATATTCAAATTCAAAACCTCAATGTAATTAAGCTCTTTATTATATGAAGCTAAAATTCAGCAAATTTTATTATCTTATTACTTAATTTTTTTAAAAAAATTATTCAACTATTATCTGATAACTTTGAACATATAAGGGAGGGTAATGTCAAAAATAAATCAAAATACTAGATATAAACATACTACCGCAAACTACAAGGAGGTTAGTGGCACTTGTTATACCCCGTACCTTATACGTTGAGCTTCGCCGTGAGTTAGCCGACGTGGATTTAGAAAGTGAAGTTTTCGTCAAGGTCATAACAGATTCTACATGTTCATTCTATGTTTTTGAGAGTTTAAGTTATGTCTAACAAGTATCAGAAATATTTGAGGTTGAACTAATCAAAAGAAACTGAGTGTGACAGTAGGGCAGTTCGACGCCCATTTCGAAGGATCGTCGAATGGTTGACGGCCCATCAATCCCCACCGTTGAACCAACATTAGAAAATCTGCTATAATCAGGTAGTTTGAAGCCACCACTTGATGGTCGTCGAGCAGATCGACGGTCTGTCGAGTTGGGCCCCGGAATGGAGGCAGTGGAAATTTTCTCTTTGTTATAAATAAAAGGGACCACGACTTGGGGCTCTTATTTTCACCAAATACATATCCTTCTAGACCCTCTAAGCTCTCCCAAACATTTCTACTCATCCCTAAACATCCTAAGCCATTTTAATAAGAGATCAAGCATTAAAACCCTAAACTAGTTCATAGAAAGTGTTGGTTCTTGCTTCTAGTTGAAGTTGTGGTGAATAAGATTTGGAGTAAGTTCTTTGTGGCTAAAGTTCTTCAAGTATAAGGTATGTTCTTCATCTTATTTCTTATGTTGAGTTGATTTGAAGGTTTAGTAAGTCTTAAAGTCAAGAGAATCGTGGTAGAAAAGTCATGAGGTATTAAGTTGAAGTTGATGATTGTGGGTAGATTTTGGATTGATTGAAGTTTAATTTGAATGTAATCTCTTGACTATGGTATTGTTGATGTTGTTGTTGTCGTTTGGGATTTGTTTTGAGGTTTGGAGAAAGTAAGTGATATAAAGAAAATGCTGCCCAAATTTCGTTAGCTCATTTATTAGTCTAGCTTGACCTGATAAACGTTTCAATGGCTTAACCCTAGTATGGATCATTTTGAATGTTGATTTGCGAGCTCGGGAGAATATGTATTAAGTAGTTAAGGAGACAACAAGGTATGTTAAGGCTGTCCCTTTCTTTTTTATGGCATGATCTTAGTAATACAAACCCATTCACATGATATTCATAATGTCCCTATTCCCGGAAATACTTGAAGCTTATGGTTCTTGATGTTCTTATGGTATTAGTGATCTTTGTCTCATGAGTATTGATCTTATCTTATGATTAATGATTTCATTTATGGTTATTGATCTTATTCATTGATGTTGATCTCATCTTACGATTAGTGTTCCTTCAAGATGAGATATGTTCATGATGATAGTTCCTTAATGATAATCGGAGGATTTGCCGACCTTACGTCACTCCGGTAGAGTTATAGCTTTAATTTGGGAATTCATGCATGCTTTATATATATGTATGTATTTCCTCACTACGAGCCGCGCTATAGTCGGCCGAGTGCAGCACCTATTGTGCACACCACTGCAGTTGGGTATGGATAACACCGAGCCTACATGGCTGGGTACGGATAACACCGAGCCTATATGGACGGGTACGGATAACACCGAGCCTATATGGTCGGGTACAGTATTATATATATGTATGTATGAATTTTTTTTTTTAAAAAAAAAAAGTTAAGTATGCATGACACTCGCCTTAAGAGGCATTCAGAGATACAAGTTATTTCTCTTATCTCATATTTCTTTTATATCTTTTTTATGTTATTATTCATGCCTTACATACTCAGTACATTATTCGTACTGACGTCCTTTTCCTTGTGGACACTGTATTCATGCCAGTAGGTAGACAGGCAGACGGATCAGACCCTTAGGCTGCTTCCTCAGCGTTTGCGCAGGAGCACTCCATTTGTTCCGGAGCTGCAGTTTAGTTGGTATGATTCTTTTGTGTATATGGGCATGGTGGGGTCCTGTCCCGTCCTTATTATGTTGTGCACTATATGTAGAGGCTCGTAGATCGATTCGTATAGTTAGATGTCTTGTGACCTTCTCGGTTCATATTTTGTTATATCATTTTGACAACATTGTCGGCTTATATATATGGGCACAACCAATCAAATATGTATATATATATATATATATATATATATATATATATATATATATGTGCATATATCTCTTGGACTCACATCCCTTACATCTATTATGATGCCTCTTAGTTAGCATTATGGCTCATTCAGGTATGATTATATGATGTTTGTATGTCATGAGGTGCTCGGTAGGTTAGCTCCGGATAACCGTCATGTCCCTCTGATTGGGTCATGATAAAAGGGATATCAGAGCAGGTCGTCCTAGGGCGCATCTACCAGCCGTGTCGAGTAGAGGCCTGTTTATGGGTGTGCAATGCACCACACTTATAAACAGGAGGCTGCAGGACAGTTAGGAAGATTGACCTTTCTTTCTTGTCTTAGATCGTGCGATAGATCCGTGTTATGAGGGTTTTCTTTTCTGACCGTGTGTTATGATTTCAGCGATGCCTGTGAAGAGGAAAGCTTTGGCGGCCCAGAAGGGTAAGTCAATGGCTGGTAGGAGAACTGGACGAGTACCATCGGTAGAGGTTGAGGAGGGAGAGTCCCAGAACGAGGTTTCATCTCGGTCCTCTGATACTCCGCCTGCTCCAGAGGAGCATAGGGGAGCTCCAGCTCCAGCACCTCTAGTTTCTCCATTAGATGGCTCAGGCCAGGAGATGAGAAAGGCTATTCAGTTGTTGACCCAGTTAGTAGCCGCTCAGGCGCAGCGACAGGGTATGGGTCATGGTGATAGGGCTATCAGTGCTAGAGTTCAAGATTTTATTAATTTAGACCCTCTAAAATTCTTTGGGTCAAAACCAGATGAGGACCCGCAGAACTTTATAGATGGAATATTGAGGACATTGAGGGTGATGCATGCTTCAGACACTGAGTCAGTGAAGTTGGCTTCCTATAGATTACGAGATATTTTCGTTCATTGGTACATATCAAGACCCAACTGGAGGGCCATGACGGGCACCCGGAGCTAACCCATCGGGCACCTCTCATCGTACATTCACATTCATCTATAGGTGAGCCAAATGGCCTATTAACAATTCTATGCCTCAAAAATGCCATTTTCAACAGCTAAAACACTTTTATATATCAATGTCAACAACTAAGCCCTTACACATATACACAAGTCGACAAGGCTAACAAAATAGTATAAAAATGTGAGCCATTGACAAGGCAAAAGACATCTACTATACATGACTGTCTACGAGCCTCTAAGAAGTGTATGAATATCATCATAAGGATGGGACAGGGCCCCGCCATGCCCATACATATACACAAAAGAATAGTACCAACATCCTTAAGGCATCATTAAGCCTCCGAATCAAATGGAGCTCCTCTTTCGTCAATCCTGCCTTTGGAAATCTACGAACAAATGCTATCTATAGGTCAAGTCTATCTCCGTCCACGAGGGAAATTTTCCACTGGGCATGACGCATGTTAAGTCATTCACAAATAAAAGGACGTTAGTACGAATAATGTACTGAGTATGTAAAGCATAATCAATAACATAATGGAAGCATAAGAAATAACATAAGATAGAAAGGTCATGGAATGAAAGAACCATTTATACCTCTAGCGACGTTCATCATATATACTTACCCTCTTTCTAATGGGAAACTTCCATTTCATACATTTATACATATAGTAGTATCATACCCGACCGTAGAGTTTCGGTGTCTTACATACCCAACCATGATAAGGTTCGGTGTTATACATACGACAGCCCTACCAAGGCTCAGTGTCATCCGTACCCAACTGCAGTGGTGTGCGCGTGATACATATCATAACCTACTACCATATAAGCTCGGTGTTCTTAGTAGTCATACTTTAATATATAAATATATATACACATAGGAGTACATACATGTCCTCAATATCATCATCATCACCATTATTTTCATTATATCCTTCCTTAAAGGATCAACTATCATAGGATGGGACCAATGGTATCGTGAGAATATCAAGATCATGAGCTTTAGTGATTCTAGGAATGAAATCATCATGGAAGATAATATGGATTTCACATGAAGGTATACATCAATGGGATCATGCCTTAGGAAAGAAGGGTTAGCCTTACATACCTTTATGTCTCTCTTAATCGCTTAATGTTCACCTCAAAGCCCGAGAAATCTACATTTAAGAGGGTTCATACCAAGGTTAGGCTTCAAAGGCACCCTTAAGTTCAAACGAGTATAATTCGTAAGCTAGCGAAAATTGGACAGCATTTCCCCTATTTCATCTACTTCTACCAAATTTCAAAACAACTCCCAATCAACAATGACATTATCAACAATACCAAAATCAAGAGATTTCATTCAAGTTAAGCATCATCCAATCCCAAAACTCCTTTTCATGATCATTCATAACAATGGCTACAACACAACACCATATATGCTCACGTACAATATTTCCTCAACATCGTCTATAACATCCACACCAAGATTATACTCCTAATATGCCAAGAATTTCAATTCAAGTTAACCTATGGCTCATAATATCTCCAAGTTCATACTTGAACTCTATTTCCACTTTTCTTCCTTTACCCACATGGCATAACAATCAAACAACCATAATCATATGTAAAAGATGTGAAATCTTACCTTAATCACACAAGAAAAAGTCTTGGATCAACTTACTCCACCAAAGTGAAAAATCCTAACATCAATACCCAAGGAAAACTTGAGTTCCACAAGCCCTAGCAAGCTTCTTAGCATTTGAATCTCTTAATTCTCTTCGATTTGGCTTAGATTAGTTTATGGAGTTGAAGAGAGGGCTTTTGGAGAGCTCTTAGATCTGATTTGAGAAAATAAAATGCCCAAATGAAGTGAAATGAAATATATAAAGCGTAACTTAAAATCCAATCGGGCAATCCTGTGCCCACTTTGACGGGCCGTCAAAATTCCTACGGGCGGTCAAAATGCTCCGTCAAACTGCCTAGCCAAACATGGCTCACTGTGACTGTTTTACGCTTGGATGATGCAATTTGACAGGCCACAGAAATTTTTGCGGTCCGTCAAACTGGTCCGTCAAAATGTTCTGCTCAAACAGTCTGTCTTAAAACACCCATAACTTTTTACTCTGATGTCGCATTGATGAACGGTTTGTTGTGTTGGAAACTAGACTCGATGAAATTCAATTTGGAAAAATGAAACACACCAAAAATCCTCATATTCTAGGAGATATACCTCTCCCAAGTTGGACCAAAATCCTGTCCAAAACTTTTGCCAAGTTTTCCCAAAGTTTTGACAAACTCAATTCCTTAATTTGCTTGTTCTCAAATCCTTCCATTGCTTATTTCATGAGCTTAAACCCCCATAACCATAATATAGGAACATATAATCTCACATATCCTAGAAGATAACCCCAGTTTCCACGATTAGGACAACTAACACCTAACGAATCTCAACGGATGAAACTACGAGGTGTAACAGTACAAGACTTGGGTGTTGTCCAAAGGAATTAATGCACATCTAGTCGCGTGGCAAGAGTTCGTAGATGCTTTCCTTCGACATTATTTGTCTCCAGAGATTCAACGAGCCAGAGCTGATAGGTTCGTGAACCTAAACAGGGGAGCATGACTCTTCAGGGGTATATTCTTCGCCTTAATTCATTGGCTAGGTATGCTTCAACTATGGTAGCTGACATGAGAGATCGGGTTTACCGGTTTGTGAATGGATTGGGATAACATTTTATTAATGACTGCTTGACGGCCTCACTTCAGACTGGTATGGATATTTTCCGTATTCAGGCGCATGCTCAGAATCTTGAGGAGCGTCAGCCGTAGCGGAGGGTTGAGTGTAAGCATGATTGGGGTTATAGTAAAAGAGCTAGATCTTCCAAAGGTCGTTAGTGAGTATATATAGGGGGTCGCCACTACAGGCAAGCCGTATTCTAGACACTCGGGCCATTCAACACACTAGTGCACCTCCGCGATTTGCGGGTCGGAGATCATATATATATCGATGCTTACCAAAAGTCTACCTGGACCAGACTAGGGTTCCAGGCTTCAGGATCTCAGCATAGATTTGATTCAGGCTAGATGAGGCCACCTTTTCTACGATGTGCTTATTATGGTAAGCTACATACTAGACAGTGCTGCTTGGGTTCAGATGCTTGTTATGCCTGATGGTCAGCCAGGCCATATTATGCGTGAATGTCCATCGAGAGGTGGTAGAGGTATAGTTCAGCCCACAGGATGAGCAGCTGGTCCGTCATCATCTGTAAGCCCTTTGGGGCAAGGCTCTCAGACATCATCATAATGCGGTAGAGGCAAAGGGGGAGCATCCAGCTCGAGTGATCCTCAGAACCGCATTTATACACTGGCAGGTCGACAGGATCTTAAGTCTTCACCTGATGTGGTTACAGGTATACTATCAATATCTTTTCATGAGGTATATGTATTGATTGATCCGGATTCTACATTATCGTACGTTACTCATTTTATTGCTAGTCAGTTTGGGGTGAAGTTCGAGTCGATTAAAACTTTCGATGTGTCTTAACCCGTTGGTGACCCAGTGATCCCTAGACGGATATAAAGAAATTGTGTGGTTATAGCTTGTAATCGTCATACTATGGCAGATTTGATTGAGTTAGATATGATAGATTTTGATATTATTATGGGTATGGATTGGTTGGCATCTTGATATTTTAATGTTAATTGTAGAATGAAGATGATTCGATTTCAGTTCCCAGGAAAGCCAGTTCTGGAGTGGAAGGGTATTACAGCATCCCCGAAAGGTAGGTTTATTTCCTACCTTAAGGCAAGGAAGATGATTGCCAATGGTTGTATTTATCATCTAGTCTGGTTTCAGGATACAGAAGCGAAGCAGCTGACTTTTAGTCTGTTCCTGTAGTTAATGAGTTTCGAGATGTATTTTCGGATGAGCTTCTAGGTCTTCCACCTAAGCAGGAGATTGATTTTTCCATCGACGTGTTACCAGATACTAAGCCAATATCTATTCCTCCTTATAGAATGACACCAGCTGAATTGAGAGAGTTGAGGGAGCAACTGAAGAATTTGCTTAAGAAAGGCTTTATTAGGCCTAGTTTATGACCATGGGGTGCACCTGTGTTGTTTGTAAAAAAGAAAGAAGGCTCATTACGAATGTGTATTGACTACAGACATCTGAATAAGGTGGCAATAAAGAACAAATATTCGCTTCCGAGGATTGATGATTTATTTGACTAGTTGCAGAGTGCTAAATGATTTCTCGAAGATAGATTTGAGGTCAGGGTATCACTAGGTGAGAGTTAGAGAGAAATACATTCTGAAGATTGCTTTTCAAACCAAATACATTCACTTCGAGTTTCGTGTAACGTCGTATGGGTTGACGACTGCACCGGCGGTATTCATTGATTTAATGAACAATGTATTCAAGCCCTTCTTAGATCTATTCGTGATTGTGTTTATGTTACACCTAGCACTTTCAGAGCATGAGCACGCCACATATTTCACCATATTAATGGAGTATCAGAGACGTCCCATGAAGTTTTGGAAGGTACAAGCCATGGGAAGTACGTAATAATGAAGTAAAGGATGAATTACGATCTCGTAAGTCGTAACTGGGAAAGACAACGTTGGAACCAAAGGACATGACCATTATCAAGTAAAATTAATGATAAATATCAT
This sequence comes from Lycium ferocissimum, assembly GCF_029784015.1. Taxonomy (NCBI): domain Eukaryota; kingdom Viridiplantae; phylum Streptophyta; class Magnoliopsida; order Solanales; family Solanaceae; genus Lycium; species Lycium ferocissimum. The sequence continues at coordinate 37,426 of NW_026725498.1, forward strand.
GTATGGAGAGTTTCGGAAGATTTCGGGACCAAGCAAATCGAAGAAAATAAGTTTGTTGAAAATTTAAAAAAAGTTGGCAGAATTTTGGAGAGAAATTTTGGGTCAACTTTAGAGGGGTATATCTCCTAGTATATCAGGAGTTTTGAAGTGAAAAAAAAGCCTAAATTGAAGTTCAGGAAGTCTAGTTTCTAACGCAACAAACCATTTGTCAAAACAACATCGGAGTAGGGAGTTATGGGCATTTCAAGATAAGCCTCCAAGCTGACAAATTGGCTCCCCGAGGGCCCCATTTGAAAAGTCGGTGAAACCGACTCTTAAGGGGTATAAATACCCTATTATTACCCTTTTTTCATCATTTACATTTCTTGTGAGCTCTAGAAATATCCACACACTTCTTTTAAACACTTATAACCCCTTAAATCAAGAATCCAACCAGATTATACCAAACTAGTTCATGAAAAATGATTGTTCTTGTTTCTACTTGGTGTTGTGGTGAGTTTGGTCCCGGAGAAAGTTGGTGTGGCTAGAGTTCTTCAAGTATAAGGCATTTTCTTCATCCTATCTCTTATGTTGAGTTGATTTGAAGGTTTAGCAAGTCTTAAAAGTGAAAATAGTTATGGAGGAAAGGTCATAAAGTGTTGTGTTATAGTTGTTGAGTATATGGACTATTTTGAGCATGTTGTAGCTGTGTTGTTGGGCTAATTTTCATGTATATGGATGGTATATAATGTTGTTGGTGTGTTGATGAGATCATGCTCTTTGATTGGGAAGAAAGAAAGTGTATATTGTTATTGTATGTCGATAAACATCGTGTGGGATGTTTTATGGAATATTTTGGTATTAATGATGATGTTGTTGGTGTTAGTGTTGTTGTTGTTGTGTTGGTTGTTGGTATTGTGATTTTGGGCTAGGAATATAAACAGGAGAGATGTTGCTCTAATTTCGGCATATTTTAAGGGGATTTAATTTGAAGGCTTAAGATAAGCATATGATTATAAGCCTAATAATAGTATGACTGGTTTTATATGTGGATTACGAGGCCAGGAATGATCCTATGTAGATTGTAAGACGGGAAGTAAGTTGGAAAGTTGAGAAATAAGCTTCCAGATATGTTAAGGCTATTCCATTCTTTCATTTTGGCACGATCCTTATCATATGAACGAACACAGCAAGCAAACGAGTTCCAAAGCCTCTATTCTTAGACAATGTAGGGATGTTCGTATCCTTGATCCCGTAAGCCCCGAAAGGGCATCCATAAATTGTGCGATTTTATAACGATGTCTAAATCCCGAAGGGGACATTTATAAGGCTTCTTTATTCATATGCATTTCATATTTGATTTTTAAGTCTCGAAGGAGACAAATAAAAAGGGGAAGAAGTTCGCATTTTGAACTAAAAGTTGCTCCGAAGGGAGTCTTTTGATGTTTTACAAAGATTATAATGCATATGCATACTTATATATATGCACGAAATCATTTCATGGGAAAGGGGAAAATGGCTAAGGCGTTATATACGTAAACCACCTGATCCGTTGGTCCAAGATGATTATGATGCCCGAAGGGGCCATTATGCTATTATGCCCAAAAGGGCTACGAGCAGGGCGAAGGCATGCATTATATATGTGTGTATATATATATATATATATATATATGTATGCTCATGATGCATTAAAATTTCATATGCACGTACATGATTCGCAGTGTTGGTTACAGGTACAGATTGAGTCTGTTATGCCTTTATCATTCGAGTTGAGATATATTGTTTCAGTTCTGCCTTAGATACTAGGTACATTATTCGTACTGAAGTCCCTCACAGGTGCAGACAGTTGAGTAGAGGACACTTGCAATAGGGTGTTCCCGGGCTATCAGCTGGATTGGTGAACTCCATTTCTATTCGGAGTATTGCCGAGTAAGAGTACTTATGCATGTCCTCGAGTCAGATGCATTACGGGTATGTTGTCCCGACCTTTGTTTTGGTATCTTGGTTCATGTTAGAGACTTTGCAGACTGTGTCCTGTGGATAGTGCATCGAGATGTCGACAGTTGTGTAAGGCGGCCACATAGGTTGATGTGTTCATATGCATTAATATAAAGATTTTATTGTGACTAAAGGTTTTCTTTGACTAAATGATAAGGGAGAAGTCCCTGACATGATGAAAGAGTTTTATTTAAAAAGTTTTCATGTTTTACTGGATGGAAGCGTTATTTCATAATTTAAAGGTTCACAAAAAGGTGTGACTTATGAATAGAATGGCAGTATGGCACTCAGCCGAGTAGGGTCTTGGGTGCCAGTCGCAACCCACCGGTTTGGTTCGTGACAAAAGTGGTTTCGGAGCAGTTCATCCTAAGGGTTGTCTGCCAAGTCGTGTCTAGTAGAGTCTTGCTTATGATGTGTTGCGCGCCATATTTATAAACATGAGGCTACAGGGCATTTAGGGTGGTTACTCTTCTTTCTTATCATAGATCGTCTTTGTAGAGCTAAGTTATAACATATGAAATCCTTGAATTTGACCCGAATGTTTTTGTTGGTGATGAGTAGTTGATTGCTTAAGTTTTGGAATGAGTGGTAAGAATTGAAGTTCGTCGATCGGGAAGGTATGTTTCCTATCTTGTCAATATTCATATATGAGGTAAATTATATGTGGGTGAGTTATGTATCATATGAACTTCTATGGTTGCCCTGTGAGGCATTGGTTGTATTTTCTGGGTTGTGTGTAGGTTTGTGATAGTAAGAATTACAGAGGAGACTCTGCTAAAATTTTCCGAAGTTAAGTTACTTGAATATGTGTGCACTATGGAAGAAGATTAAAAGGAAACGTGGTAATAAGATTATAAGTTGAATATGTTGAGTTGTTAGTTGTGAGTTGTTTTAAAAGGAATCTTAAAATGATTTTAGCTTAATTCTAAAGGATAATTTCTATGGAGAGGATGACTAGTGGTTCGAAGGATTCAAGAATGACTTATATCTGAGGTTTTATAGGAACAAACCCCATGGGAGATTTAGGGAGATTTAGGGAGAAACCGATGGGACAGGTAGGGTGCTATGAATTGAGTGAAAGAAGGAGGCTTATTACGATTAACATGAAGGTAATGATTTATAGGAAAGAATCTGGAATCGGTTAGAGAACAATGTGTCGACTTGGGGTCAATTGAAAAATAGAGGGAAGTGTGTGACAATGTAGGCTAAAGAAACGACGAAGAAGTAAATGATAGTCATATAAAAGGAGACGATATGGTATGTATACAAGGTCGGCTGGTACAAAAAGGTATAATCTAAAATAGCACCAAATAAGCAAGCAAGGAAAGGTGCCATATCTGAACAAGAAAATTTGCTTACTAGTAGAGAAATAAAGCGCAAGGCAAAAGAGTACAACAATTAAGAGTGCTCACAGATCGGTAGGGAGCCGTAGCAATCATGAGTTAAGACCATCTTAATGGCAACAAGTCCCAGGACGGTAGCTAGATATCTATTGACCACCGGGTACGTACATAAGAATATGAGGATATAGAACTAATGAATGAGTTCGACTAAGAATTGGGAGAATATGAAAGAAGACTAATGAGCCCATAGTATAAGAGCATAGAGATCAGGAACTAAAGAAGGACAACCATTTCAAGAAATTAATGATAGCGTCATAAGCTCGCAAGCTACAACATTCGAGGACAAATGTTTCTATGGGGCGAAGGATGTTACACCTCGCACTTTCAGAGCATGAGCACGCCACGTATTTCACAATATTAATGGAGTATCGGAGACGTCCCATGAAGTTTTGGAAGGTACAAGCTAGGGGAAGCACGTAACAATGAAGTAAATGATGAATTACGATCTCGTAAGTCGTAACTGGGAAGGACAACCTTGGAACCAAAGGACATGGTCATTATCAAGTATAATTAATGATAAATATTGTGTATGGAGAGTTTCGGAAGATTTCGAGACCAAGCAAATCGAAGAAAATAAGTTTGTCGAAAATTTAAAAAAAGTTGGCAGAATTTTGGGTCAACTTTAGAGGGGTATATCTCCTAGTATATCAGGAGTTTTGAAGTGAAACAAAAGCCTAAATTAAAGTTCAGAAATTCTAGTTTCCAACGCAACAAACCGTTCATCAAAACGACATCAGAGTAGGGAGTTATGGGCATTTCAATATAAGCCTCCAAGCTGCAAAATGGCTCCCTGCGGACCCCACTAGGAAAGTCGGTGGACTGACTTTTAAGGGGTATAAATACCCTATTATTCCCTTTTTTTTTCATAATTTACACTTCTTGTGAGGTCTAGAAACATCCACACACTTCTCTTAAACACTTATAACCCCTTAAATCAAGAATCCAACAAGATTACGCCAAACTAGTTCATGAAAAGTGATTGTTTTTGTTTCTACTTGGTGTTGTGGTGAGTTTGGTCTTGGAGAAAGTTGGTGTGGCTAGATTTCTTCAAGTATAAGGTAGTTCTTCATTCTATCTCTTATGTTGAGTTGATTTGAAGGTTTAGCAATTCTTAAAAGTGAATAGAGGAAAGGTCATAAAGTGTTGTGTTGTAGTTGTTGAGTATATGGACTGTTTTGAGCATGTTGTGGCCGTGTTGTTGGGCTAATTTCCATATATATAGATGGTATCTAAGCTTGTTGGTGTATTGATGAGATCATCCTCCTTGATGGGGAAGAAAGGAAGTGTATATTGTTAATGTATGTTGATAAATATCGTGTGGGATGTTTAATGGAATATTTTGGTGTTGATGATGATGTTTTTGGTGTTAGTGTTGTTGTTGTTGTGTTGGTATTGTGATTTTGGGCTAGGAATATAAACAGGAGAGATGCTGCTCGAATTTCGGCAGATTTTAAGGGGATTTAATTTGAAGGCTTAAGACAAGCATATGACGATTAGCCCAACAATAGTATGACTGGTTTTACATGTAGATTACGAGACCATGAATGAGCTTATGTAGGTTGCAAGACGGGAAGTAAGTTGGAAAGTCGAGAAATAAGCTTCCAGGTATGTTAAGGCTGTTCCATTCTTTCATTTTGGCATGATCCTTATCATATGAATGAACACAACAAGCAAACGAGTTTCAAAGACTCTATTCTTAGACAGTGTAGGGATGTTCGTATCTTTGATCCCTTAAGCCCCGAAGGGGCATCCATAAGTTGTGCGATTTTATAACGATGTCTAAATCCCGAAGGGGACATTTATAAGGCTTCTTTTTTCATATGCATTTCATATTTGATTTTTAAGTCTCGAAGGAGACAAATAAAAAGGGGAAGAAGTTCGCATTTTGAACTAAAAGTTGCTTCGAAGGGAGTATTTTGATGTTTTACAAAGATTATCATGCATTTGCATACTTATATCCATGCACGACATCATTTCATGGGAAAGGAGAAAAGGGCTAAGGCGTTATATACGCAAACCACCTGATCAGTTGGTCCACGATGATTATGATGCCCTAAGGGGCCGTTAAGCTATTATGCCCGAAGGGGCTACGACCAAGGAGAAGGCATGCATTATATATATATGTATGTATGTATGTATGTATAATCATGATGCATTAAAAGTTCATATGCACGTATATGATTCGCAGTGTTGCTTACAGGTACAGATTGAGTCTGTTATTCCTTTATCATTCGAGTTGAGATATATTGTTTCAGTTCTGCCTTACATACTCGGTACATTATTCGTACTGACGTCCCTTTTCCTGAGGGCACTGTGTTTCATACCACACAGGTGCAGACAGTTGAGTAGAGGACACTTGCCATAGGGTGTTCCCGGGCTATCAGCTGGATTGGTGAACTCCATTTCTATTCGGAGTGTTGTCGTGTAAGAGTACTTATGCATGTCCTCCAGTCAGATGCATTACGGGTGTGTTGGGGCCCTGTCCCGACCTTTGTTTTGGTATCTTGGTTCATGTTAGAGACTTTGCAGACTGTGTGTCATGACCAAAACCGATGGGCCGCGACAAGTGCCCGACCACTACTGGCCAAGCACTCCTATGCCTGCATTTACTTCTCACTGACTGTCCTGGGCCCATATACAATCGTAGAATCGTGCTATCTTGTCTCCCGAACAATCAACATAAAAGACACCGTACCGGGAACTCACGGCCAACACATACATATAAATATAAACACTGAGAATAACGGCGTGTGCCGATTTGGCCGCCACACATATATACTGTACAACAAAATACACGCCGACGAGGCTGCATAATATCACGACTACATATCACTGTCTACAGACCTCTATAGAGTACAAACTGTAGAAATGACAGGACAAGGCCCTGCCGTACCCATATATGTACGTAACCGAATAGCGTACCAAAAGGTGTTAGAAACTCGGATCAATGGAGCGTGCGATTCTTGTTGAGGGGAGGTCCTACTGCGATGGATCGTCCGACTGGCTACCTGATCCTGCGGGCATGAACGCAGCGTCCACAGGAAGGGACGTCAGTACGAGTAATGTACCGAGTATGTAAGGCATGAATAGTAATATAGTAAGGGATGTAAAGTATGAATAATAACAGAATGGAAATATAGAGCATATCGTGAGATAAAAGAGTAACCTGTACATGTGAGTGCCCCTTAGGGCGGATGCCATGCATGCTTAGCTTTCTTTGAAAAACATTTTTTTGTTCATATATACAGAAAATAGAACATATCATATTGCCGAGGCGTCGGCTCCGATCCATTTAACCACATATGTCCCGCGTCCGGGATGATATCATGTCGTATTATACCAACTGATCAGGTGGTTACGCGTATATAACGCTCTCGCCCTTTTCCCCATATTTCCCACATATATATATATATATATATATATATATATATCATATAAGCAGCATGCATGAGAGCCCAAGAAAAGCTATAACTCTATCGGAGTGACGTAAGGTTGGTAACCTCCAATTATATGTCACACCCCGATCTTACTAGGATGTGATGGGCACCCGACCCCATATTCGGAGCCGAGCGAACCCGCGGACTCTTATTACTCACATATTCTCTTTGAATTCTTAAATCAAATGAAAGTAAAATACATAGTAAAATTTTCAAAATCTTTTTGTCGTTTCTCAAATTAAACACAGTCTGTAGCGTAAGGACTCTATAACATAATGTATAATAAAAACATATCGGCTAGTGGGGCCGTTTTCAAAAATGACACTCTAGACCCACGACTACGTACGCAAAGTCTCTAGCGTGATCGAAATCATAGCACATGTACGTCGATTCGGCATCTCTCGGGGCAAATGGAGCTTGCCAACATCCCGGGTCATCTTCTATAATGGCTTCTACTCGTTTGTTGTGCACACGCGCGCAAACGCGGCGCCCACAAAAAGGGGCATCGGTACGAGCAATGTACCGAGTATGCAAGGCATGGATGGTAACATAGAAAGAGACGTAATCATGTGCAACAACGGTATGGAGATGTAGAGCATATCATGTGAGAGACGAGTATCTGTACATATGAGACATATCATGTGTAAGGGAGTAATCAGTACATATGGAACATGTCACATGTAAAGTCAGCTTCGTACGTATGGAACATATCATGTAAAGCTGTAACCTGTACATATGGATCATATCATGTAAAGCTGTAACCTGTACGTGTGAATGCCTCTGAGGGCGGATGCCATGCATGCTAGCTTTAAAAAAAAACATGTAGATGTCTGTAAGTAAACTGCCCGACCACGTAGGATCGGTGTATAACTGCCCGTCCATATAGGAACGGTGTATAAGCCCGCGTCCGTGCCTCCCGCGTCCGGGTATAATCGTCCACCTGCGGTGGTGGGTCGCCCGGCCGCTTTGTTGGATGACACGGTATCATAAAATAAATCATATGTAAAATATAAAGCATGCATGAGAGCCCAAGTGAAAACTACAACTCTATCGGAGTGACGTAAGGTCGGTAACCTCCGATGACGTTATGGAATAACCATGGGCGCTTTGCCTCACCTTGAAGGAACTAGGACAATAAGGCGAGGCTATCAATGAAGAGTAACTTCACGGGAAACATAAAACAGGATCATAACATATCGTTTCATATACTTTGGAACCTTTTAAAAAAAATAGTTATTATCCAAGAAATAGCTTAACATTCCATATCGTCATGTTCATAGTAAGAACATATCCTTGGCGTATTCGTCATAGACATTTTCTCATATCTGGCATCATCCTTGTCATCATAAAATCATGTTCGTCGTTTTAGTCATAAAAGCTTTCAAAATCATCAAACTTGGTTTTTGGAGAAAAATGAATATTTTGGAAAACATTTGCAAACTTTTAAGAAGGAAATCATGCCTTAGAGCCATTACTTCTAACGTTTGAAAATGAGAACGTTATGGAAGCTTTTAACACGTCTCACGTATGAATCATGCCATGGAAAGAAAGGGCGTAGCCTTAACATACCTGTGCCGCGCCTTACTAGCTACGCTTATCCATCCAAACTTGTTAGTCTACATTCAAGAGAGTTGACATAATCATTAGACTCATCACCATATACTTATCTCAATCCTTTAAACAAATTCATTTATATCTGCGAAATTTCAAAGCATCTCCTCTCGTAAATATACCATCCCACGAGAATCTAACTCGGCAAATTTTAATCAACAATAATCCGGGAATTCAACCCGGCCAAACCAACAACAATACTAGCAATCATTCTAGCAACACTTCAATTCTATTCAATTCAATTCAATTCAATTCAATTCACATACTATTCCAATAACTCAATCGACATACTACTTTATCCGAAACCTTCAATTTCAACAACAACCATATATTTCATTATCATTCATATACGTTAACTTCATCAACAACCTTCATTCTATATCACATAATCCATAATAACAACAACAACTAGAATGTCCAATAAAATCAATTTGCCACAACTTACCAAATCCTATACCATTCGGCCACAACACTTCCTACATATTTTCATGCATTTTCATCCATCTCTATACATTACAACAAGCAATACACTACATAAAATTAACTCATCACTTCAATACCATACAACACATACACGGCCAAACATGGCATGTACACGGCCATACACCAACACACATATTTTCATGAACTTCACCCATTTCTTGACATTACAACAACAACCAACATATTACATATAATTAATTCATTCTTTTCTACACAACACAATACCACACATACGGCCACACCACATGGCCACAACTTCAACATGCAAAATTTCATGTTTTTCATTCCCTTCTACACACTACAACATGTACCAAGCATCCATAACACAAAAAAGGAGATTGAACCTTACCTCTTTCCTTATTCTTCAACTCTCGGCTAGAGTTGGAAATTGCAAGAATAATTGGTTTCCTTGTTCCAACAACTCTTCCATGTTAAAGAGGACCTTCCATTTAGTGGAAATAATAGAAGAAAAATATTTTTCCCCTTCACTCCCTCTTGGACCTTGTTGGCCGAACCCCTCTCCTCTTTTTTTTTTTTTTCTTTCTTTCTTTCTTTCTCTCTCTCTCTCTCTCTCTCTCCAAGTTACCTGAATTAAGATGATGAATTGATCATATTTCTACATATATATACTTGCCCCTTTAATTATGAAATGGCCACATGCCCCCCTTTCTTTCTTTTTCTAGAATTTTCTTCCTTTTTCTTGAAATTAAACAAAGAAGACCAAGTTTCTTCTTATGTAAGCTTTGTCCCTTCAAGAATTTTCTTGAACTTTTGTGAAATTACCATTTTGCCCCTAGCCTTTTACAATATTACCATAAGCCATTTTGCAAATTTTTCCTTTTTACCCTTGGCCTTCCTCAATATTTCCATACTAATAATATTCATAAATAATATTCATAACTAACTTGCTCATTAATATAATTTTGGAAACGGTCTTGCCCTCGACATTCCTCGACTATCTCGAAATATTCGAACATACAAGGTACGGGCTATAACATTATATTATGGAATAATCATGGTCGCTTTGTCTCACCTTGAAGGAACAATTATTATAAGGTGAGACTATCAATGAAGAATAGTGTTAAGAGAACATAGACTAAGATCATAAATCTCATAAGGCTTCAATTCATATACTTTGGAATCTTTACAAAAAAATAGTCATCATCCATGAATAAAATTGAGAAATCAAGAAATAGCTCAACATTCTTATATCGTCATTAAAATCACAACTTGGAACCTTTAAACATGAAATCGTTCTCATAATAGTCATCCTAGAAAATATTCTCATCTTTGGCATCATTGTCATCATGATAAAATCATGTCCATCATTGTTGTCATAAGAGCTTACAAAATCATAAACCTCTGCTTTAGAAGAATACGGACATTTTGGAAAACGTTTATGGGTTATCGGGAAAGGAATCATGCCTTGGAATCATAGACTTCTAACTTTTGAAAACAAAGAAGTTATGGAAGCATTTATGAAATCGTAACATAGGAATCATGCCTTTGAAAGAAAGGGACGAGCCTTAACATACCTTTTTGGTCGTCTTAACTTTAACTATTCAACGCTTGGCCTCCCAGGCTCGTAAATCTATATTTAAGAAAATTTATACTATTGTTAGACTCATCTTCATAGGCTTTGTCTTAAGCCCTCAAACTAACTCTTTCTAGAATCTTTGAAATTTCGCGACATCTCCTGTTTATATGCCTAGCCCGAAATTATAATTCAGCAACCAACAACAACAACAACAACAATGAAAATACCATCATTTCCAACACCAATATGTACCATAAAACATCCCACACGATGTTTTCCAATTTTCATAACCAACCAACTCGCTATACAATTATTTAACGACTTTATCTCCGTAAATAAACCAAAATTAACCTTAATAATAGGAGATTCATACCTTATTCTTATTAAAACAGTGATATCTTCAATATCCACCTTGAGTCCACGGCAAAACCATACTAGAATCACATCCATGCGTTTATCCGAGCTTCGATTAATACTCCGTCGCTTGAAAATTGCTTACTTTGTGATCTCCTCTCTCTCTCTCTCTTCAATTTTCTGGGAAAATCTGGTGAAAAAAAGGGGTTTTTACCCTTTATATAGGGTCAAATTCGGGTCAGGGTCACTGTAGCAATTTCTTGTGTAGTAGTCTTTGTAGCAAGCTTTGTCTTGTAGCACGCGTTTCTGCTCTGTCAGCTGAACTTGTAACGTCCATAATTCTCTACTCCGATCTCCTATCGATGAGCTGTTTATTGTGTTAGAAACTAGACTCGACAAACATCATTTTAGGCTTTTGTTTTACCTTAAAACACTTCATATGCTAAGAGATATTCGTCCCCCAAGTTGGATCAAAATTTTCACACAAAGCATTACCCATCCTTTCTCTAAAGTCGTACTACTTCATTTCTTCCACTGATTTCCTTATAAAACCTTCCGGTATACCTTATATACATCTTTAACTTATTAAATATACTTAATAATGCTTGCTCCTTATATTCCAACGTGGTTTTACTTAACCCTAACTCAACGTACTTATGTTTCAAATTTGATAAGTGTTCTTCGAAGATACGGGGTGTAACACTGTGTCCTGTGGACGTCCAGATGTCGACAGTTGTATATAGCAGCTACATAGGTCGATGTGTTCATATGCATTGATTTAAAGATTTTATTGTGTCTAAGGGTTTTCTTTGACTAAACGAAAAGGGAGAAGTCCCTGACATGATGAAAGAGTTCTATTTAAAAAGTTTTCATGTTTTACTTGACGGAAACGTCATTTCATAATTTAAAGGTTCACAAAAAGGTGTGACTTATGAATAGAATGGCAGTATGGCACTCCGTCGAGTAGGGTCTTGGGTGTCAGTCACGACCCTCCGGTTTGGGTCGTGACAAAAGTGGTATCGGAGCAGTTCATCCTAGGGGTTGTCTGTAAAGTCGTGTCTAGTAGAGTTTTGCTTATGATGTGTTGCACGCCACATTTATAAACAGGAGGCTACAGGGCATTTAGGGTGGTTACTCTTCTTTCTTATCCTAGATCGTGCTGTAGAGCTAAGTTATAACATATGAAATCCTTGAATTTAACCCGAATGTTTTTGTTGGTGATGGGTAGTTGATTGCTTAAGTTTTGGAATGAGTGGTAAGAATTGAAGTTCGTCGATCAAGAAGGTATGTTTCCTATCTTGTCAATATTCGTATATGAGGTAAATTATATGTGGGTGAGTTATGTATCATATGAACTTCTATGGTTGCCCTGTGAGGCATTGGTTGTATTTTCTGGGTTGTGTGTAGGTTTGTGATAGTAAGAATTATAGAGGAGACTCTGCTAAAATTTTTCGAAGTTAAGTTACTTGAATATGTGTGTGCTGTGGAAGAAGATTAAAAGGAAACGTGGTAAAAAGATTATAAGTTGAATATGTTGAGTTGTTAGTTGTGAGTTATTTTCAAAGGAATCATAAATGGTTTTAGCTTAATTCTAAAGGATGATTTCTATGGAGAGGATGACTAGTGGTTCGAAGGATTCAAAAATGACTTACATCTGAGGTTTTACAGAAACAAACCCCATGGGAGATTTAGGGAGAAACCAATGGGACATGTAGGGTGCTATTAATTGAGTGAAAGAAAGAGGCTTATTACGATTAACATGAAGGTAATGATTTACAGGAAAGAATCTGGAATCGGTTAGAGAATAATGTGTCGACTTGGGGTCAATTGAAAAATAGAGGGAAGTGTGCGACAAGGTAGGCTAAAGAAATGACAAAGAAGTAAATGATTGTCATATAAAAGGAGACGATATAGTATGTATACAAGGTCGGCTGGTACAAAAAGGGATAATCTAAAATAGCACCAAATAAGCAAGCAAGGAAAGGTGCCATATCTGAACAAGAGAATTTGCTTACTAGTAGAGAAATAAAGAGCAAGGAAAAAGAGTACAAAAATTAAGAGTGCTCACAGATCGGTAGGAAGCCGTAGCAATCATGAGTTAAGACCATCTTAATGGCAACAGGTTCCAGGACGGTAGCTAGATATCTGTTGACCACTGGGTACGTACATAAGAATATGAGGATATGGAACTAATGAATGAGTTCGACTAAGAATTGGGAGAATATGAAAGAAGATTAATGAGCCCCTAGTATAAGAGCATGGAGATCAGGAACTAAAGGAGGACAACCATTTCAAGAAATTAATGATAGCGTCGTAAGCTCGCAAGCTACAACATTCGAGGACAAATGTTTCTAAGGGGGGAAGGATGTTACACCTCGCACTTTCAGATCATGAGCACACCATGTATTTCACCGTATTAATGGAGTATCGGAGACGTCCCATGAAGTTTTGGAAGGTACAAGTTGTGGGAAGTACGTAACAACGAAGTAAAGGATTAATTATGATATCGTAAGTCGTAACTGGGAAGGAAAACCTTGGAAACAAAGGACACGACCATTATCAAGATAATTAATGATAAATATCATGTATGGAGAGTTTCGGAAGATTTCGAGATCAAGCAAATCGAAGAAAATAAGTTTGTCGAAACTTTGAAAAAATTTGGCAGAATTTTGGGTCAACTTTAGAGGGGTATATCTCCTTGTATATCAGGAGTTTTGAAGTGAAACAAAAGCCTAAATTGAAGTTCAGGAAGTCTAGTTTCTGACGCAACAAACCGTTCATCAAAACGACATCGGAGTAAGGAGTCATGAGATTTTCAAGATAAGCCTCCAAGCTGCCAAATGGCTCCCCGCGGGCCCTTCTAGGAAAGTCGGTGGAACTGACTCTTAAGGGGTATAAATACCCTATTATTCCCTTTTGTTCATCATTTACACTTCTTGTGAGCTCTAGAAAACATCCACACACTTCTCTTAAACACTTATAACCCCTTAAATCAAGAATCCAGCAAGATTACCCCAAACTAGTTCATGAAAAATGATTGCTCTTGTTTCTATATGGTGTTGTGTTTGGTCTTGGAGAAAGTTGGTGTGGCTAGAGTTCTTCAAGGATAAGGTATGTTCTTCATCCTATCTCTTATGTTGAGTTGATTTGAAGGTTTAGCAATTCTTAAAAATGAAAATAGCTATGGAGGAAAGGTCATAAAGTGTTGTGTTGTAGTTGTTGAGTATATGGACTGTTTTGAGCATGTTATGGCCGTGTTGTTGGGCTAATTTCCATGTATATAGATGGTATCTAAGCTTGTTGGTGTGTTGATGAGATCATGCTCCTTGATTGGAAAGAAAGGAAGTGTATATTGTTATTGTATGTTGATAAATATCGTGTGGGATTTTTAATGGAATATTTTGGTGTTGATGATGATGTTGTTGGTGTTAGTGTTGTTGTTGTTGTGTTGGTTCTTTGGTATTGTGATTTTGGGCTAGGAATATAAACAGGAGAGATGCTGCTCGAATTTCGGCAGATTTTAAGGGGATTTAATTTGAAGGCTTAAGACAAGCATATGACGATTATCCCAACAATAGTATGACTGGTTTTACATGTAGATTACGAGACCATGAATGAGCTTATGTAGGTTGCAAGACGGGAAGTAAGTTGGAAAGTCGAGAAATAAGCTTCCGGTAGTATGTTATGTTTTACTGTTCCATTCTTTCATTTTGGCATGATCCTTATCATATGAATGAACACAACAAGCAAACGAGTTTTCAAAAGACTCTATTCTTAGACGATTATAAGGGATGTTCGTATCTTTGATCCCTTAAGCCCGAAGGGCATCCATAATATATACACACGATTTTATAACGATGTCTAAATCCCGAAGGGGACATTTATAAGGCTTCTTTTTTCATATGCATTTCATATTTGATTTTTAAGTCTCGAAGGAGACAAATAAAAAGGGGAAGAAGTTCGCATTTTGAACTAAAAGTTGCTTCGAAGGGAGTATTTTGATGTTTTACAAAGATTATCATGCATTTGCATACTTATATCCATGCACGACATCATTTCATGGGAGTCAGATGCATTACGGGTATGTTGGGGCCCTGTCCCGACCTATGTTATGGGTATCTTGGTTCAAGTTAGAGACTTTGCAGACAGTGTCCTGTGGATAGTGCGTCGAGATGTCGACAGTTGTGTAAGGCGGCCACATAGGTCGATGTGTTCATATGCATTGATTTAAAATTTTTATTATGACTAAAGGCTTTCTTTGACTAGACGATAAGGGAGAAGTCCCTGACATGATGAGAGAGTTCTATTAACATGTTTTACTTGACAGATTCATAATTTAAAGGTTCATAAAAAGGTGTGACTTATGAATAGAATGACAGTATGGCGCTCAGCTGAGTAGGGTCTTGGGTGTCCGTCGCGGCCCTTTTGTTTGGGTCGTGACAGTTTATTGATGATATTCTTGTATACTCCCGATCAGAGGCCGAGCATGAGGATCATTTACGCCCTATCCTTAAAGTTCTTCAGGCCCGGAAGCTACATGCAAAGTTCTCTAAATGTGAGTTCTAGTTGAATTCTATGCCTTTTTTGGGAATATTATTTCAACTGACGGTATCTGGGTGGATACGCAAAAGATTGAAGCCGTAAAGACTTGGTCGAGACCTACAACACCTACAGAAGTTCGTAGTTTTCTGGATTTGATAGGTTATTATAGGTGATTTGTAATGGGATTTTCTTTCATTTCTGCATCGCTAACAAAGCTATCTCAGAAATCAGCTAAGCTCCAGTGGACGGATGCTTGTGAGCGTAGTTTTCAGGAGTTGAATAATAGATTGACTTCGGCTCCAGTTTTGACACTTTCAAATGGATCGGAGGGCTACGTTATTTATTGTGATGCCTCAAGCGTTAGGTTAGGTTGTGTGTTAATGCAGCACGGTAAGGTTATTGCTTACGCTTCAAGGCAGCTGAGGAAGAATGAGAAGAACAATCCAACACATGATCTAGAGCTAGCTGCAGTGATTTATTCATTGAAGATGTGGAGGCATTACTTGTATGGTGTTCATGTAGACATTTATCAGACCATAAGAGTCTCCAGTATATTTTCAAGCCGAAGAGTTGAATTTGCGGCAGAGGCGATGATTGGAGCTATTGAAAGATTATGATGTTAGCATTTTGTATCATCTTGGGAAGGCGAACGTAGTAGCTGATGCTCTTAACCGCAAATCCATGAGTAGCTTATGATGTGTTCAGCTATAGAAAAGGGAGTTAGCCCATGAGCTTCAACATTTAACTAGCCTAGGAGTTCGATTATTGGACTCGGGTGATATAAGAATTACTATTCATGATACGGCGGTTCCATCTTTAGTAGCTAAGGTGAAGGAGCGCCAATACGAGGACCCTATGTTAGTTCATTACAGAGATACATCTCCTCAGAAGAAAATTCACCATTTAGGGTTTCTGCAGACGGAGTTCTCAAATATCAAGGCAGACTCTATTTTCCTGATGTTGAATGATTACGTCGTCAGATTATGGGGGAGACTCATTGTTTCTGTTATTATATTCATCCGGGGTCGAAGAAGATATATCATGATATTAAGGACGTCTATTGGTGGGATGAAATGAAGAAAGACGTAGCAGAGTTCGTGGCCCAGTGTCCTAATTGCCAACAGGTGAAGATTGAACATCAGAAGCCCGGTGGGTTATTGCAAGCTATCAAAATTTTGACATGGAAATAAGAAGTAATTAATATTTATTTCATTATAAACTTGCCTCGTTCTCAGTGTAAGTTTGACTCCATATGGGTGATTCTCAATAGACTTACTAAATCAACCCATTTTCTGCTAGTCAAGACTATGTACTCAGCTGAAAATTATGCGAAGCTTTATATCAATGCGATACTTCGACTTCATGGTGTCCCAGTATCTATCATTTCCGACAGGAGTGCGCAGTTTACAGCTAATTTCTGGAGGTCTTTCCAGAAGTGTTTGGGGACTTAGGTGAGTCTTAGCACAACATTTAACCCCCAAACAGACAAGCAGGCTGAGCATACTATTCAGAACATCGAGGATATGCTACGGGCATGTGTGTTAGACTTCAGAGGTAGCTGGGATGATCATTTGCCGCTTATTGAGTGTGTATAATAATAGTTATCATTCCAGTATCCAGATGGCCCCGTATGAGTCTTTCTATGGGCGGAAGTGTAAGTCACCTATTAGTTGGTTTGAAGTGAGGGAAACCAAGTTAGTAGGGCCAGATTTGATCCAGCAAGCAGTAAAGAAAGTCAAGCTTATACAAGGTCGATTATTGGCAGCTCTGAGTCGTCAGAAGTCTTATGAGGACAATCGCCGATGAAATTTAGAATTTCAGGTTGATGATTGGGTAATCCTAAAAGTATCACCTATAAAAGGTGTTATGAGATTCGGCAAAAAGGGTAAGCTCAATCCTCATTACATTGGGCCTTACAAGATTGTACGTAGAGTGGGCCAGGTGACCTATGAGTTAGATTTGCCTCCAGATTTGGAATTAGTCCATCCAGTCTTCCACTTATTGATGCTTCGTAAATGTATTACAGACCCTTTAAGAGTCGTGCCTGTTGATGACATTCAGGTTACTGAGTAACTATCCTATAAGAAGGTTCCCATTGCTATTCTAGATAGGCAGGTTCGAAGATTGAGGGCTAAAGATGTAGCTTCCGTGAAATTCCTTTGGAGGAACCGAAATGTCGAGGAGATGACTTGGGAGACTGAAGAAGATATAAGGTCTAGATATCCGCATTTATTTTCACTCCCGAAGGAGGTCCAGACAGAGACACCATTACTTTCAGGTGCGTAATGTATCATTCTTTATGATTATTGGTTGTATGAGGCCATTGTTGTTATTTTTTGTTGTGGCCCTGTGTTGTGTTGTATAGTTTGTGTTGTTGTGACAGGTTCATAGTGGTACAATTACAGGGGAGACTCTATCGAAATTTTTGTAGGACCCCTAAGAGTCTAACATTCGAGGACGAATGTTCCTGGGGGCGGGGGGAATATTATACCCCGTACCTTATACGTTGAGCGTCGCCGTGAGTTAGCCGTCGTGGATTTAGAAAGTGAAGTTTTCATCAAGGTCATAAGAGATTCTACATGTTCGTTCTATGTGTATGACAGTTTAAGTTATGTCTAACAAGTATCGGAAAGATTGGAGGTTGAACGAATCAAAAGAAACTGAGTGTGACAGCAGGGCAGTTCGATGCCCATTTCGATGGACCGTCAAATAGTCGACAGCCTGTCAATCCGAACCATCGAACCACCATCTGAGAGTTAGCTCTGAGCAGGCAATTTGACGCCACCACTCGACGATCATCGAGCAGATCGACGGTCCGTCGAGTTGGGCGTTGGAGTAGAGGCAGTGGAAATTTTCTCTTTGTTATAAATAGAAGGGGCCACGGCATGGGGCTCATGTTTTCACCAAACACAAATTGAGGTATTAAGTTGGAGTTGATGACTGTGGGTTGATTTTTTAGGGGAGTTTTGGATTTATTTAAGTTTAATTTGAATGTAATCTCTTGTCTATGGTATTGTTGATGTTGTTGTCGTCGTTTGGGAGTTTTTCTGAGGTTTGGAGCAAGTAAGTGATATAAGGGAATTGCTTCCCGAATTTCGTTAGCTCATTTATTAGTCTAGTTTGACCTTATAAACGTTTCAATGGCTTAACCCTAGTATGGATCATTTTGAATGTAGATTTGCGAGCTCAGGAGAATAGATGTCAAGTAGTTAAGGAGACGAAAAGATATGTTAAGGCTGTCCCTTTCTTTCTTATGGCATGATCTTAGTGATACAAACCCATTCACATGATATTCATAATGTCCCTATTCCCAGAAATACTAGAAGCTTATGGTTCTTGATGTTCTTATGGTATTAGTGTTCTTTGGCTCATGAGTATGATCTTATCTTATGATTAATGATTTCATCTTATGGTTATTGATCTTATTCATTGATGTTGATATCATCTTATGATTATTGTTCCTTCAAGATGAGATATGTTCATGATGATAGTTCCGTAATGATAATCGGAGGATTTACCGACCTTACGTTACTCCGGTAGAGTTATAGCTTTTATTTGGGCTCTCATGCATGCTTTATCTATATGTATGTATTTTCTCACACCGAGCCGTGCTATAGTGGCCGGGTACGGCACCTATTGTGCACACCACTGCAATTGGGAACGGATAACACCTAGCCTACATGGCCGGGTACGGATAACACCGAGCATATATGGCCGGGTACGATATTATATATATGTATGTCTGGAAATGTTTTTTTTTTTAAAAAAAATAAATAATCTAAGCATGCATGACATCTGCCTTAAGAGTCATTCAGAGGTACAGGTTGTAACGGTTCGCTTTTTCATGCAGGTTTAGGGCGTAAAAAGGCTACTATGAACTCGTTGGTGCTCTTTCGGACTTTGTTTCAAAAAAGAGTCGCCACCTAATTTTTAAGAAATTAGAAAAACCAGTTTTGAAGGGTTTATTCAAATACCGTGAAAAAAACCTTCGTAATCCAGAGTTCAAGATAAGGGTCCTGATGATCCCCTGGGGAAGGTATTAGGCACCCCAGTATTAAGGATCCGTACTATAGAGTTGACCTTCGAATTTCAGTGTATGAGTATTTTCTTAAACTGATTATTTTGTATTTATTTTCCCGTAAAAAGAACTATCACACATATCATATATTTTGGAAAAAAATACACCCCCTTTATTTATAGGGGTGTCGCAGTTTCGGATTTATATCATCCGAGTATAAGTAGTTTCCTGTTATGTGTGAGGAATAAGTATAAGTTTGTAAAAAATGTAAAGTAAATGTTATTTATGAGTTATTTATTTTATGCTCATACACCGGGGCTCGAGTTGACTCATATTGGTACGTTTCAGTCTTATCCGGAACTTTATATTACGCTAGATTCTTAAGAAGTTTATAAAGGTATTTTATATTTGAAGATGTACATCCCATCTGAAAATGTAAGCCAATTTGGGCCAACTTTTGACCAAAATAGTGTTTCCTGCTAAAAATCCTTCATTTTGTCTCTATTTTCCAGAAATGGGTATTCATAACTTGGTAGGAAAATCTAGTTTCTGTTTAAGTTAAAAAACTTGGTCCAATATTTTGTGAATTTTTTTTTTTGCCACTTATCAATGAAGTTATATAGGTTAAAGCCAATGGCGTACAAATCTGTCTATTTAAAATAGATTTTGGAAATTCAGTTTGGAGTAGGCATTGAGTTAATTAACTCATTTTTTGAGAAATAGCTTTATTGTATAAAAAAACGTGATTTGCTTATTTAAACTTGGAAAATCAGTAGTGATTTATTTTGAAAGCAGTTTTTTTGAATAGGTCAAGAAAAGAGAAGGAGAGAAGAAATTTTGTTTGAGTTCGTGGTCTTGAAAAATCACGTACATGGACCTAAAGTCGACTAAACGGCATAAGAACCATTGTCCTAAGATGTGTAATTTCAATCATAAGAATTTTCCACTATAATATGAGTTTGAATACATATTTTTACAAGTACATGAAGTTAGGAATAGGTCAACAAATAAATATAAAAGACTAAGTTAGACTAGGGGCGTACCAAGCCCCTAGTTGGCCATTTTCACCCATGGCTGGGCCTTCTGCGCACCTCCCTATCTTCTTTGTCTTCCGGAATTGATTTTGAATGAATTCCTATTGGGCCTTAGGCCCAATAGGTGGGCTTGACTGGACCCGATTGGTCATGAGAGTTAGGGGGAGAAAAAGTAAAGGGAACCAGTTAGTTTATAAACACTGAACTTATCAAACACATATTCATAAACTTTCACATATTTAACGATTATATGTGACCTATACTTACCCCTTTTGCTTCTAAAATAGTGTTCATTTTATTTCGAGATTCGGAATGATATGAGGACTGGGTCCTAACCCTGTGTCCCCAATGTCGCACAAGTTCCAAGGGGCTTCTATGAACCCCAGGCATGGCTAACACCGGGAGGATTAGGACAACCCCGAACTACCACACCTTGTCTTGGATTAATGAAACTAATAAAGAAACTAAGAGAGTATAGGGCACTGGCAGTGCAGTTTATCATTAGCACCAATGGCCAGTCACAATATTCTACAACTGAGAATGATAAATTTTTCAGCACAAAACAATCGGGAAGTTCCATTATCAATCTGGGAATGGCATGTTCATATTAACACATAGGAGGTAAGTAAATGAGTCAGGCAGTTCAAACAAGTAGTAGCAGAATGGAAACAATCACTTTCAGTATGAAGCACAGCCTAGGTGGTAATTTGAATGTGACAGAAAGTTGAGGCAATGTGAACTATGATGCATAAAGGCTGTAAGCTAAGAATGGATCACAAGATAAAATACAGGTTAGTTACAAACTAGGGAAGCAACATAAGCAACATTAATCTAAAAAAAAAGGGAAAGAACACAGTCACTCAGGCTAAGAATTGAGACATAGCATACAGATGGGGATAGGGCAAGAACTATCAGACTAAGTAATCTTAAGTAATTCAGTTGGCATGGAAAGATTATCAAACAAGGAGGAGTGATTTTACAGGTTTTAGAGAATTCACACTTCAAGCTTACAGTGAGAAAAAATAATCATTCAAATCAAGTTTTAACCTTAGGAGGCATCATGTCAAATAGATAGGCAAAGGAAAGTCAAGGTAATAATCTAAGGACTCAATAGGCTGTGTATGTGTGTGATCAAGTTCAGTGAGCAAATACTAGCAAAAACATTCAATTCTATTCACATGAGTTCTGAGAGCACATTTTAAGAGACAAGCCATGGTTCAAAGAAGGAAGAGGGGAGGGGCATACAGGATTTGTTACCAAAGAAAGGAAGACCACATCTCATGCTAACTCTATTTATGTTTAGGCAGACTACGCATGCTTAAGAAAAGGGGCAAGGACAAGCATGAGATAGGTGCAGTAAAAGTGATGCAAACAAACAGGGAAGGCAAACAACAAATACCAAGACTATGTCATGCACTACAAGAAAAATGGTCAATAGCAAAGGGAAAAATGGTCCCTAAAAGTGAGATTCTGGTCCCTACAGGTCAATAGCGACCAGCCAAGCTGGTCCTTACAGCCTCTGCCGCTAAATGTCATTAACGACGAGATTGAATAGCTGGTCCCTAAATGGTTTTCACGGCCAGTTCATAACTCGCCCTCAAAGGTTATTAGGAACCATTTTTCTGGTACCTGATTGGATATTTAGGGACTAAATTTCCAGTCATTAAATCATTTTATGACCACTATATGGCTGGCTGGTAAACAGTTTCGAGCAGTGTAAAGCTGGTCTTTAAATTGTTTCGGTGACCAGCCCTGCTATCCAAGAACTACATATATAGCGATTAGATTTCTTCTACTAAAAGAGATTTTAAGGACTAATAAACTTGTCCCTAATAAACAAGTCACAACTCCCTCAATCACATTCAATTT
The DNA here is from genome assembly GCF_029784015.1 of Lycium ferocissimum. Taxonomy (NCBI): domain Eukaryota; kingdom Viridiplantae; phylum Streptophyta; class Magnoliopsida; order Solanales; family Solanaceae; genus Lycium; species Lycium ferocissimum. The sequence goes on from NW_026725498.1 coordinate 59,691, forward strand.
GCAATTAGAGAATCTAATAATTAATCCCAAGATGATGTTGAAATTACAAA
>NW_026725499.1:0-59943 GCF_029784015.1 Lycium ferocissimum
TATACAAGAAATACGGGAGGTAGTGCTTGAAAGGACTAAGAGTTTATTCTTCCCGTCGTTGATCACCTATTTGTGCTCCAGTGATGGGGTGCCCACGAGGCCAGGTGACAAAGAAAAGGGGCTCGGTTGACTGATTCATCCATTGAAGAAGAGAGGGCCCGATAATGTGTAGAAAAAAAGGAAGATTGACGTAGCATCACCGTCATTTGGGCAGTTCACCTCTAGTGCATCGAATTCGACTTCCCCCCTTCCACTGATGGGGCGCCTACTCCTACTCCGGCTATACCACCATTGCCGCCACTGCAGCAGGCCGCCAGACCTTTCTAGTATATCTCCACCAAGGTCCATTAGGTGGACACTCGGATTTAGCAGCTAGTTCTTTGGTCTCCCATCTGGAGAGGGCCCATCTACAGCTCTTTCTAGATCCATTAACAGGTGTAGTAGAGGAGCTGAAGAATATAAAGGAAAAATATGGTAAGATGGAGAGGAGGCAGAAAATGGCAAGAGAGCATGCCAAAAATCAAAACAAGTTTTTCAACAAGATGATGAGTGGTCTGAGGGGAGTATGCGGAGCACATAATGAGGAGGAAAATGAGAAAGAGTTTTTCATGCCAGAACCCAGTAGCTCCAGCTCATGGTGAGCAGAGATGATTCCAGCACTCAATGCTAGCAGGTATGACTAATTTTGTTTTTATGCTTATGTGATGCAGTGGGGACACTACAAATTATTGTAGTTGGGGGTGGGCTATATGGTATTGTTGTATTGTAAATATGTGTTTAGGAACCCCTCGGCTTTTCTTTGCCAGAGTTCTTTTCCTGATGGGTTTTATTTTGTTAAAACTGGCATGTTTAGGTTGTTGCTTTGGTTCATTAGAGTAGTTTTGACTTATTTAGTATTGTCCTGTAATTGTGGCATGTTGGAAATTTTGGACCTCTCGAAAATTTTGAAAAATGCATACTCAAAACTAGCTATTGGTTGACATAACTTGAATCTTTGTATTACATTATTATATTATAGGGGTATTGTGTGCAACGAATGATACCTAGGAGGTCACAATTGTATATGATTGTCCTTATGCCAATGTGTGTGTGAGCTGTTAGTTTTGTTCTATTTATGCATGTATAATCTAGAACCCGCCGGTTAGTCATGTTTGAATCCGACAGTTGGTTTGGTTGTGAGATGATTGTCACACCCCGACTTTACTAGGGTGTGATGGGCACCCGACCCCATATTCGGAGCCGAGCGAACCCTCGGACTCTTAGTACACACATGTTCTCTTGGATTCATAGGACAAAGTAAAGTAAAATACATAGTAAATTTTTTTCAAAATCTTTTCGTCGTTTCTCGAGTAAACACAGTTTGTAAATATGAGGCTCCGTAAAATAAAAACACCTCAACCAGTGGAACTGCTTTTAGGCACGACACTCTAGACTCACGACTGCGTACGCAAAGTCTCCTTTGTAATCATGGACCATAGCACGTGTATGCTGACTCAGCAACTCTCCAGGGTGAGTGGAGCTTGCCAACATTGCTGGAACATCTTCTATAATGACTTCTACTCGTCTGGGGGTACCTGCGTGGCATGAAACGCAGCGCCCACAAGAAGGGCGTCAGTACGAACAATGTACTGAGTATGTAAGGCATGAATAGTAACATAGTAAGAAATGTATACATGAACAATAACCGCATAGAAACATAGAACATGTCATGTCAATCGCGGCTGTACATAGGAATCATATCTTGCATGGAGAACATAGAACATACCATAGGATAGCGAGTAACTTTTCGTGCATATGAGTGCCCACGGGGGGCGGATGTCATGCATGCTTATTTGGTCATATCGGTCATAGTACGCGCGCGGCTCGCCCACATAGCGGAATACTCCCCTCGCCATAAATCCCGCGTCGGGCATCCCGCGTCGGGATGATAAGCCAAATTTGACAGTGGCAATTAAACATAGTTCCTTCCCAATTCCCAAGTATGCATAGTTCTATCCCCCGACCCATGTTCATATTTAGCATGCGAGAGGAGCAAAAGGAAAATCATGTACTTGTCGGAGTGACGTAAGGTCGGAACCCTCCGATCGCATTATGGAGTAATCATGGACGCTTTGTCTCACCTTAGAGGAACGATAATCATAAGGCGAGACTATCAACGTAGAACATGTCATAGCATATCGGGTCATAGACATAGCATATCGTATCATAGAATCATAGTTGTCATAGAAGCATAGGCATCATAGCATCATAGGCATCATAGGACCATAGTATTCATAGGATCATAGCATTCATAGGATCACAGTCTTCATAGGATCGTAGTCGTCATGGGATCATAGTATTCATAGGATCATAGGCATCATAGGATCATAGGCATCGTAGAGTCATAGTCATCGTAGGATCATAGTCATTGCTTTAGTCATTAAGACTTTCAATATTGTGAAACTGGGTTTTTTGAAGAAAAAGAATATTTTGGAAAACATTTGTAAACTTTTAGAAAAGAAAATCATGCATTGGGGTCAAGGGTTTAGTTAAAACAATTCTTATTTAGTAGTCGGAATAATATCCAAAAGTTTCCTTTAAGCGTAGTATTGAAATAAACCGAAGGGAGCCATAGGAGGAAATTAGGGAATAGTGGGCCCACCTCGAGTCAAATGAGGCGGCGTACATGTAACACGTTTCATGACAAGACGTATGAGAGTTTTAGGGTAAACGAGGCCCTACTCTTGCGAGTTCTAGGTGTTTAGACCTTTTTCTCAACTATTCGCGAACATATGTTTCAATTCCCGAATGAATAGTAACTATTTTCAATCTCGGATTTCTAGGAAAGGGATTGTCCCCCGAGACACGTATTCAAGCTTATTACGTCTAAGACATGCCATAGAAAGAAGAGGTAAGCCTTACATACCTTTTATGCTTCTCGTGCGACTCCAAATTCAAGTTCCAAATCCACCAAAATCTACAAATTGGTCACATTTACCAAACCTTAATTAGAGCATTTAGAAATTGAATCTTAAGATAACACTTGCCTACGAAATTTCAAGCATTTCCCCTATAAATGCTCTATCCCACCAAGTTCAACTTGGCCAATTTCAATCAACAACAATCGGGAATTCAACCCGGCCAAATTATCAACATCACAACACTTTTATTCATAACAATATGTTCCATAAACATCCCACACGATGTTTTTCAACATACAACAACAATATGCACTTCCTTTCGTCCCAATCAAGGAGTATAATCTTGTCAACAAACTAACAATATTATATACCATCTTTACATATATAAATCAGTCCATACACACGGCCACAACATGTTCAAACAGTCCATAAACACAATAGCTTCAACACAACAACTTTGTATAACCCTTCTCCATAACTATTTTCGTTTTTTAAAGCTTGCTAGACCTTAAAATAAACTCAACACAAGATATGGGATGAATAAAATACCTTATACTTGAAGAAACTCAGCCACATAAATTTTCTCCAACGCCACACTTGAGTAGAAGGAAGAACAATCACCTTTCACGGACTAGTTTGGCGAAATCTTGTTAAATTCTCGATTTATCGGACTATAATGTTTGGGAGAAATTTTGAGAGGCTTCTAGGACTTTTGGAATACTATTATGCTGAAAATATGAGACTTATGGGGTCTTTTATAGCCTCCCTAGGTCGGTTTCACCGACCTCCCCCTGTGGGGCCCGCGGAGTTTTCTTTATTATTTTTGGCAGCTTAAGGTCTCTCTCTTAAAATGGTCATAACTTTTGATTCCGACATCGTGTGAGGGTCCACAACCTACCGTTGGAAAGCTAATTTAATTATCTACAACTTTTATTTCTGGGGGTTTCCCAAATTCCAAACGTATCATGCCGTTTTTGCCCCTCCAAGTCGGGTCATCCGGAAACGTTTTCTTAAATCGTCCTTTTGGAGGGCTTACACTCATTTTGGCTTATGGGTCCTTCTTAAGACTTGCTCAACTTCACATGTACTACCCATATATCTCTTTATATGTCTTTTATAAAATCTCGATGGGTGGGCCCCACCTTGGCTTATGGTTACGAGGGCTATCCTCGAGTGATCACGTTAACCGATTTACTTCCTACGCCCTCCAAATGCCATATATATACATTCTCATACTCGGATAATATAATCTTTATCCCGATCCTTGTGTGAAATTTCCGTTTTGCCCGGCCTTCCGCATTATTTCCATGAACCGTTTTGCGAATTCCTCTTTTTACCCTTAGTCTTTCTCAACATTTCCATACTAATAATACTCGTAAACAATATTCATAACCCACTTACACATTAAAATCATTTGGAAAATAGTCTTACTTCCCAACATTCCACGACTATCACAAAATGTCCGAACGCACGAAGTACGGGCTATAACATCCCCCCCCCTTTAGAACATTCGTCCTCGAATGTTCAGCGATCTTATAGGGTCTTGTAACGTTTCGGGAGAATTCTTTTATCGTTGTCCTTTCCTTCGAGCCCATTCCTTATCCTTTACCTCATTTCCTTTATAATCGGATTTCGTGGGCTTTACAGGAGTCCTTATTCCATGTCATAGATTTTCTAATCTCGCGCCCACTCATTATCTTTGTCCTTTCCGGATCATACCGTTCTCCCCCCTTTTGGAGTGTACCTATACCATTATCTATGTGCACTTCGTCTCGTATCCTCATTCCCAATCTCAATCTATAGTAGAATAATAACGGACTTACTTTGCAACACTTGTATCATTTACTCTTGCTATCACTCGAACTTCGGTACCCTTACTCGATTAATGCCTTTTGTATCGTAACTTCGGTTCTTTGGGATTCACATGTCCACCGATACAATCATATGGAATGTCCCACACCTTTATACATATATATATGTTATCCACTAACCCATAAAATGCTTCCAAACTTATTTGTTCAAGCCTATCCTAATTCTAAAGGCGTAATACATTTTCCATCTCTTTTCCGAGCTAATTCACCTCGTCTTACGCGTCCTCTTAAGGTTTCCGGCCATTCCATATACTCTAGTTTTCCTTAGGCTACGCTAATTTCCCATTTGTCTCTTATGTCCGAATATGTAGCATTTCTTGTAAACTTCCCAGGGGGTCACCCATCCTCCCACCTGAGCACGCTTAACCTCGAAACTTTGGTGGAATCCGGTGCCTTAACGCTGATATTTTTGCGTCCACTTTCTCACATGGCCTTTACTACTCGATGAAGCCAATCAAAACTTTACAACTTCCGAGATATCTTCGTAATACGCCCTTTCTTCTACAATGACCGTTTTGCCCTTTTTAATTCTCGATGTTCGCCTTCCTTTGTGTGTATAACTATTTCTTGTCGGCGATCGCACCTTCGTCGTATGCCAGAATAAATATATATCGGTCGTTTTTTACCTCTCTCGACTTCCATAACGACATTCGCCTTTTCTTAGACATGCCCGATACGGGCGCTGCGGAAATCAACGATGAGTGTAAGGAATTTTTATTTCACTATGACTTGGCCCTATCGCACGATCTAATGAAAGAAAGAAGGTCAACCATTCCTAGATGCCCGTAGCCTCCTAAATGACCTCCGTTTATAGATGTGGCCGGCTTCGCACCCATAAACGAGGACTACCGGACACGACTTTGCGACAACCCTTGGACCGACCTGCTCGATACCACTTTGTCACACCCCCGTCTTTACTAGGGTGTGATGGGCACCCGACCCCATATTCGGAGCGAGCGAACCCGCTAACTCTTATTACACATGATGACTTTATGAATCGACAAAGTAAAGAATACATAGAACATTTTTTTTCATAAATAAAATGTCGACATCATATAAGACTCGTGACACGAATCATAATAACATATCAACCGGTGGAGCCGCTTACATATGACAACCCAATACCACGACTCGTACGCAAAGTCTCTAACTTCGAACAAGGACCATAGCACGTATAATCGACTCGGCGACACTCCGGGACAAGTGGAGCCTGCCAACATTTGGACATCTTCTATACTAACTTTGCGTCGTACGGGTGTACTCGCGCGGCATGAAACGCAGCGCCCACAAAGAGGGTCGGTACGAACAATGTGCGAGTATGTAAGGCATGAATAGTAACATAGTAAGAAATGTATACATGAACAATAACCGCGTAGAAACATAGAACATGTCATGTCAATACGTGACACGTACATAGGAATCATATCTTGCATGGAGAACATAGAACATACCATAGGATAGCGAGTAACTTTGTGCATATGAGTGCCCCGGGGGCGGATGTCATGCATGCTTATTTGGTCATATCGGGTCATAGTACCGCGCGAGGCGCTCGCCCACATAGCGTAGGAATACTCCGGCTACGCCATAAATCCCGCGTCCGGGCATCCGCGTCCGGGATGATAAGCCGGTGACCAGTGTGGCAATGAAACATAGTTCCTTCCCAATTCCCAAGTATGCATAGTTCCCATCCCCCCAACCCGTGTTCATATTTAGCATGCGGGGAGCCCAAGGAAAATCATGTACTTGTCGGAGTGACGTAAGGTCGGAACCCTCCGATCGCATTATGGAGTAATCATGGACGCTTTGTCTCACCTTGGAGGAACGATAATCATAAGGCGAGACTATCAACGTAGAACATGTCATAGCATATCGGGTCATAGACATAGCATATCGTATCATAGAATCATAGTTGTCATAGAAGCATAGGCATCATAGCATCATAGGCATCATAGGACCATAGTATTCATAGGATCATAGCATTCATAGGATCACAGTCTTCATAGGATCGTAGTCGTCATGGGATCATAGTATTCATAGGATCATAGGCATCATAGGATCATAGGCATCGTAGAGTCATAGTCATCGTAGGATCATAGTCATTGCTTTAGTCATTAAGACTTTCAATATTGTAAAACTGGGTTTTTGAAGAAAAAGAATATTTTGGAAAACATTTGTAAACTTTTAGAAAAGAAAATCATGCATTGGGGTCAAGGGTTTAGTTAAAACAATTCTTATTTAGTAGTCGGAATAATATCCAAAAGTTTCCTTTAACTTAGTATTGAAATAAACCGAAGGGAGCCATAGGAGGAAATTAGGGAATAGTGGGCCCACCTCGAGTCAAATGAGGCGGCGTACATGTAACACGTTTCATGACAAGACGTATGAGAGTTTTAGGGTAAACAGGCCCTACTCTTGCGAGTTCTAGGTGTTTAGACCTTTTTCTCAACTATTCGCGAACATATGTTTCAATTCCACTGAATGAATAGTAACTATTTTCAATCTCGGATTTCTAGGAAAGGGATTGTCCCCGGACACGTATTCAAGCTTATTACGTCTAAGACATGCCATAGAAAGAAGGGTAAGCCTTACATACCTTTTATGCTTCTCATGCGACTCCAAATTCAAGTTCCAAATCCACCAAAATCTACAAATTGGTCACATTTACCAAACCTTAATTAGAGCATTTAGAAATTGAATCTTAAGATAACACTTGCCTACCGAAATTTCGGCGGCATTTCCCTATAAATGCTCTATCCCACCAAGTTCAACTTGGCCAATTTCAATCAACAACAATCCGGGAATTCAACCCGGCCAAATTATCAACATCACAACACTTTTATTCATAACAATATGTTCCATAAACATCCACACGATGTTTTTCAACATACAACAACAATATGCACTTCCTTTCGTCCCAATCAAGGAGTATAATCTTGTCAACAAACTAACAATATTATATACCATCTTTACATATATAAATCAGTCCATACACACGGCCACAACATGTTCAAACAGTCCATAAACACAATAGCTTCAACACAACACTGTATAACCCTTCTCCATAACTATTTTCGTTTTTTAAAGCTTGCTAGACCTTAAAATAAACTCAACACAAGATATGGGATGAATAAAATACCTTATACTTGAAGAAACTCAGCCACATAAATTTTCTCCAACGCCACACTTGAGTAGAAGGAAGAACAATCACCTTTCACGGACTAGTTTGGCGAAATCTTGTTAAATTCTCGATTTATCGGACTATAATGTTTGGGAGAAATTTTGAGAGGCTTCTAGGACTTTTGGAATACTATTATGCTGAAAATATGAGACTTATGGGGTCTTTTATAGCCTCCCTAGGTCGGTTTCACCGACCTCCCCTGTGGGGCCCGCGGAGTTTTCTTTATTATTTTTGGCAGCTTAAGGTCTCTCTCTTAAAATGGTCATAACTTTTGATTCCGACATCGTGTGAGGGTCCACAACCTACCGTTGGAAAGCTAATTTAATTATCTACAACTTTTATTTCTGGGGGTTTTCCCAAATTCCAAACGTATCATGCCGTTTTTGCCCCTCCAAGTCAGGTCATCGGAAACGTTTTCTTAAATCGTCCTTTTGGAGGGCTTACACTCATTTTTGGCTTATGGGTCCTTCTTAAGACTTGCTCAACTTCACATGTACTACCCATATATCTCTTTATATGTCTTTTATAAAATCTCGATGGGTGGGCCCCACCTTGGCTTATGGTTACGAGGGCTATCCTCGAGTGATCACGTTAACCGATTTACTTCCTACGCCCTCCAAATGCCATATATATACATTCTCATACTTAGATAATATAATCTTTATCCCTGATCCTTGTGTGAAATTTCCGTTTTGCCCCTGGCCTTCCGCATTATTTCCATGAACCGTTTTGCGAATTCCTCTTTTTACCCTTAGTCTTTCTCAACATTTCCATACTAATAATACTCGTAAACAATATTCATAACCCACTTACACATTAAAATCATTTGGAAAATAGTCTTACTTCCCAACATTCCACGACTATCACAAAATGTCCGAACGCACGAAGTACGGGCTATCCATCTTCGCACCTATTCCCTCCTTGATGCTACCAGATAGATGAGGCAAAATGCCTAAGTTGGAGGTGAAATAAATGTGAAGTAGATGTTAAAAACATAAGTATGGATGGTGGAGTTTACTAGTTGGGTTTCGATGTGGTGGTTGCATATTTGTAAAAAAAAAAAAAGGAAAAAAAATTGGGAAAAATCAGAAAGGTGTAACACAAAAAGAATTGTAAGTAGATTAGGAACAAAACCACATTGAGGTCGAAAACTTGAAAGAAAAGGAAGGGGTTGAATAAGAGGCGAATTAAGGTGAGGAGATGTTATAGTGTTCAAGGAGGGTTAGTCACTAATATCCAAAAAGTATCCTACCCGTCCCTAAGCCTACATTACAAGGCGAAACAAGTCCTAATGTGATCACGTACCGAACGAACCTAGGATGAAAGCAGAGAAAATAAGGGCAAGCATATGGTATTTGCATGTGTAGATATGAACTTCTTTGTGAGTGTGAGTGTTCTTCTCTTCTCTTTGATCTTTGTACCATTATTGTTATATATATGTGTGTTGGGACATTCTTTGGTCGATGTGAGGGCGTAAGGATGAGAATTGATCAAAATGAAGTGACCGCCTAAAGTAGCGTTTGTGTGCATTATAATATGTCCAATAATGTAATGTCATGCATTGAAGCATCATTGTTAGATGTAGCATTCTTGAGTTGTGCATATGGCTTGAAAATAGAAAAATCAAGTAGTCCTTGAAAAAAAAAATGTGCATGACGGTAGTTCAGAGTCAAAACCAATGTAGACATTATTACTCTGTGATATCTAGGTGGTAGATTGAGTCGTTGTGTTGTATGGCTTGCTTGCTGTCACGACCCAACCCCGTAGGCCGTGACTAGTGCCCGAGCTGGGCACCCGTACACATCTTCTAGCTATAATCAGCCCACAGCAAACATACTAAGAACTTATACATACAGAAAGGCACGGCGTCGCGTATACATATATACATATCGTACATAAGCCTGGGAACATTCGAAACACAAATCACACAAACATAACTGAACAGTAACTATCCACAACCCACACACTGTCTACGTACCTCTAAGTAACAACGTAATCATATGACGTATTTTACGGGGCCCCGTCGTCACCCCCCGAATAAACATATACATATACAACCAAAGAGTCTGTACCACAATATAGGCTCCAAAACAAGGGAGCACTCCAAGACAGCAGAATCGGTATCCTAGACTGGCGGGTCACCAAAACGATCGTCTGTACCTGCGGGCATGAAACGCAGCCCCCGAAGAAAGGGGGTCAGTACGGAATATGTACTGAGCATGTAAAGCATGGAATACGGTAAACAGGATCATACTGAAATAAGGGGCATAGAAAATCATAAGACTTGCCTCTGAAACATAATCATGCGTATCAATATCATATCCGGCTCATTATGGGACTGAGTGACTTAAGTAAATACTCATCATGTACACATGCATACATAACTCGCCCCGGCCCTCTAGTGAGGGACTCGGTAAGTAAAATTATCATGTCATATACATATAACATGCCCCGGCCCTCTAGTGAGGGACGCGGTAAGTAAAATCATCATATCATATACATATAACGTGCCCCGACCCTCTAGTGAGGGACGCGGTGAATGAAGTCATCATACCCCATCCCGGCCACCTCCATATATCATATCATCATATCATATAACGTGCCCCGCCCTCACAGTGAGGGACGCGGTGAATATCATCATATACATATAACGTGCCCCGCCTTTCTCGTGAGGGACGCGGTAAGTAAAAAATCATCATATCATATACATATAACGTGCCCCGCCCTCTGATGAGGGACGCGGTCAATGAAGTCATCATATGCCATCCTGGCCACCTCCACCATATCATCATATCATCATATCATATAACGTGCCCCGGCCCTCTAGTAAGGGACGCGGTGAATATCATCATATACATATAACATGCCCCGGCCCTCTAGTGAGGGACACGGTGAATACGGTGGAGTCGTGCACGAATACATGCCTGCCCGGCCCGGACGGAAGAAGTAATAACGACCGCACGAGCAGAGTAGTGAGAAACCATATGCACATAAAACATTTTCAAAGACTCAATAGGACAATCAAAACGAATCATCATTTAAAAACCAAGACAATAGTCAAATCAAGTTTCCAACGAATGTCACTTGGGAAAATATCCAATAGAACTTTAGAAACCATAAACACGTATCAAAACCATATGCATATAGATCGTCATTACGGACTCAACAGATAAGTAAGTAATCAACAATCGGGGCTCGGGGTGATAGCTATATTAAGTTCTGTCACAAAGTCGTTGGAACTATACAAAGGAAAGTCGCGGGACCCACGGACGAGTATCATCCCAATCCGAGCCCGCCTATGAAAGTTAGAGTCATGATACGTTATGAACCTCTTACGACATATCGAGCGATCCGTTCTGTCTACGAAAGTTACGACCATTATTAGACATAGAATCCTTTAAGAACAAAAATCTTTAGGCAACATTTGAAATCCAATCATACCAAAGACATAAGGACCATAATTCTACTACATTAAGAATGCCAACGTTAAGAGGTGAATAAGAATCGTAGACATGCTCGGATCGTAAGAATGGAGTTACTCCGAGGCTCGTATCATAGCCTACTTACAACTAGGACATGCCAAAAGAAAGAAAGGTTAGGCTTTACATACCTCGTCCGCTACTTAAGCTAATCCAAACTTAAGTCTCGGGCTTCCCAAGATCTTCAACAACATCATTATATACCAAACATTAGCTATAGATACTTAGGGATTCCATCCCAAACTCGCACTTTATCTACAGAAATTTGGGCAGCATTTCCCCTATAAATTAAACCACCCCGAGAATTCAACTCGGCGAAATCATCAACAACAATACGAACAATCATATTAGCAACATCAACAATCAATTCAAAATGCATTCTAACGTTAGCACTCTTTTCAACATAATTCGATAACATTCCATTTATATTCAATTTAACTACATGCATTCAAGCCGACATCAACGCTCGCACATTCAAGTACTAATCCAAGATCATTCAAACAAGATTCAAGAACACTTCAAACAATCCGCACAATATTCCAAACAACCCAACCAATATGCCATTCCACCCGAAACTTCTCTAACTCCATAAGAACAACGACAACACATTTCTTTCTTCCAAATTCATGAACTACACCAATAATCCACACGTTAACATTATTCTCATAAATACAAGAAACTATCTTAAAATTCCGTTAGCTCCTACAACAAGCCACAAACGACTATAACTTCAACTTGAATCATTAAACCTTTATTATCAACATAGAATCCATAACAACATCAACCAAAAATGCCAAATAAAATTAATTCTTCAATTCTACACCACACATACCTACACGGCCACAACCCAACATACATACTTTCATGAATTTCATTCATTTCTACATACTACAACATACACAACCATCCACAACATATAAAAAGAGGATTAAACCTTACCTTTTTCCACTTATCTTCTTACTTGGCTAGGGTTGTAAATGGCACAAACAAATGGTTTGATTGCTCCACCAACTATCTCACGTTAAAGAGGACCTTCCAATTGGTTGAATTGCTAGAAGAAAATAATTTTTTGATCAAGATTTCGAGGGCTTCAATTTTTGCTTGCCTTGGCCGAATACTCTCTTTGTTTTTCTCCAAGCTTCTCCAACTTTCTAAGGTTTGTGAAGATGATGAATTTGATTAATTTGTCATCTTTCCTCTACATATATGATGCATCCATGTGTACCATGGCCCACACATGGCTTGGATCAATTAAAATTAGCCAAGCCATAGGTGGGAACCCACACTATTGCCACACGGCCAACTTGGCCATTTTCATGAAATAACCAACTTTCCTTAATTCACTTTTAACCCCAATTTTTTCTTAATATTCCATACCAATAAAATCATAAGAAACTTATGCCTTAAAATAAAATCGTGGTTAAAAGTCTCTACCTCGTATCCCGAAATAGTCTTGTCCTTAACTTATCATGGTTAGCTCGGATTATCCCAATGTATAAAATACGGGATATAACATCCTTCCCCCTTTAGAACATTCGTCCTCGAATGTTAAACTGGTCTCATAAGGTCTTATAAGGATCTCGGGGGTTTCCTTTATTACTATAGTATGCAGTCTCTTCTTCTAATCATATTTCTTCTTCATCTTTTCTTCAGCTTTTCAAATCATCTCCTTCCTGTTATTATTCCGCCACAATACTTTAACAAAAGCCACGTCTTTAGTACGCAATCTTCTTACCTTACGAACAATGTAATAAGGTCCAATATATCTCGGGTTAAACTTCTCCTTCTTGTCGAATCTCACTACACCTTTCATGGGTGATACCTTTAAGCATACCCACTCGCCAATCTGAAATTTTAAGTGTCGACGCCAATTGTCGTCATATGATTTGCCGTCACGAGTCGCTAATCTTTTGCTTTAACTATCATCGATATGATATCTCACAAAGAATTTGACGTATAAATTCACCCTCTTTTTGCAGTTCTAATCATCTTGCTTAAATCATCTTATAATCCCCTTTACTCGACTGGTAACATTCTAGTCACATTATCTCGGTTCATCTCTTTATCTTTAATTCAAACTCTTCTATTGTCCCTTTGCCCAGATCTTGCTCTCAACTTTTCGGTCACACATTATGTTGCAATCTTTACAAGAATATGCGAAGGTGCTTAAATTAGCCCAAAAATACCTTAGCGCGGCTTCGCTAATCCTTATATTTTACTTTGTCTTCGCCTCTCTTCTCTTACAACCGGTATCAGAATAGATCTTTGGTCCAACCATAGCCATGTCCTGCTTGTCTTCAGTACTAATTCTATCTTGGTAATTTAGTTTAAACCATCTTTACATCTTTCCTTAATGTACCCAAAATCTCGTAACCATATTGTTATTACTGAATCCAAACTTTTCTCATTAAGTATTCGCTTGGTCTCTTCCCTAGTATATAAATATCCGTAGGTAACGTAACTACTCTTGCATGACTTGTATAAAGCATATTCCATCTTAGTTACCTTTCCTAATGTACTCCACCTATTCCTTCCGTCTAACATTCGCTATCCATGCTTATCCGTCATATACTCTTTTCCCTTCCTTTATTCACTCCTTTGATGCCCCCACTTCCTACTATAGGAGGTTTTCTATTTTTTTTCCCTTACTGCTCATAGGTCGCAGTATCATTAGCGAACAACCCTATTGCCCACATCTTAGCCTCTAATCCAGCATAGCAGTGTTACCTCTCATAATGTCTCTGTAAGTTACTCATTATCGCTTTCTTGTCGTATTCTCCTTTAAGCCTCCACTTTCTAATGTCATATCACTCAAGATCTCTACAATTAACTCTCAGCACTATCTTAACTACCATCCTAGCTTCTACCCCTTTTTCTGGCTTTTAGATCTTACTAACTTGTCTCGGCAAGGAACCTTACCTGTAGCCTGAGCATCCATGTTAAATATATTGTAGCGTTGATTGTCTCCATCTTGCACTTACATCTCTCGGGCCCGCTTCCCCCTTTAGGGGTGCACTTATACTGTTACCCGATTATGCTTTGCCCTATGTCCCTAATTTCAATCTCAATTAGGCGGCACTTTTATTCCGACATCTTAATCCCCTTGCCGTTCATCTACTCACTTTCTTTCTTTTCCAAATATCATTGTTAGTACTTCCCAAGCTTATCCTATAGTGAAAACAGCATCAGCTTGCCCTGTAACATTTGTGCCGTTTATTTTTCCTTTCACTTGAACTTCGTTACCCTGTCCGATTAATGCCTTCCATATACCGCCACGTTGGTTGTCAGAATACACATATCCGCTGATATAACCATGTACAGGATATCATATGCATACCTGTATAGACATAATTACCACTATCTTGCTTACAAAATATTTCCAAACACTATTCCAGCTCACCCTAATCCTAGTGCTGTGATGCACCTTGTTTCTCTTCACCGGTCTAGTCCGCCTTGGCCTACGCGACCTCTTAAGGTTTCCGCCCACTCTGTATATTCTAATTCCCTTTAGACTACTCTAGCTTCCCAGTTGGCTCTCTTGTGTCTGACTTTATAGGACTTTTAGTATACTTCCCAGGGGGTCACCCATCCTAAAATTTCTCCCACTCCAGCATGCTTAACCTCGAAACTCTGATGGAATACGATACTTTAATGCTAGTACGATAGCGTCCACCTCACCGGATGACCTTCATCACATAATTTGGAGTAAGTTGAAGTCTTAGCAGATATTGAAACGTTCTCATAACGCATCTCCCTCTGAACTAGAAAGGGTCTCTCACGCTTCTGACTCCATAATTCCTATTTTAGCCCTTTTTAATCCTCAATATTAACTTCTCACCTATAGATATGACTACTTTCCGCCTTAGACTTCCCGATTCCCAATGGTGATGGACACACCTTGATCGCCGTTACTTATAAATACTTGATTATCGGCCTTTGTATTTTACGCCTACCGCTATTAAGTAACAATCCTACAGCAAATAGACATACATAAAAATATTCCAATAAGGACTCGTATACCTGTGACCACATTTGGTGACGCATCCTGCTCCTGTCTACTCGCCAAAGCATATATGCGGTTCGAAGGACCGCTAGGACCGGAAGCTCCGCCACGACCTCTACGGCGGCCTGGCCGCCGGTCGGCATACCCCCGCCCCGTAGGCGCACGGCTGCGAAGATGAACCGACACGTCTGACCCGAGGTCGAGCCGACACCACAGGCCACCCCGCGTGCGGACACTCTCCTCATAATATGGCCTTGACGGCCACAAGTAAACAAGCACACGTAGCGCGGCATTCCCTCGGATGGCGCCTGCCGCATCGAGAGCACTGAGGCATAGATGGCCTCGTCTAGCTCAAACCTCGCTCGTGTGAACCGAAGCCCGGAGCTCGACCGGCTCTGAATACCTGTCTTGTCAAATCTCCTACCAACAAAGCGTGAGGGTGCACTTCGTCTTGGGCGAGAAGAATAACCGAGTGTCTAACGCCCCGAAATTTTCGCCCGCCTCGAAACTCTCCCGAATAGCCGGCCAATCTAGCCCTCTCGGGCAGGCTCCTGTCGTAATCTCTGTCAGGCTGACGCCATCTATGTCGATCCTCCATACCCTAGGCATACGCCCGTACCCTGCAATATCCATACCGAGAAGCTATCACTGTCTGACTATCGACCGGATAACGATCCAACCCCATCACATATCGATGCATCCTATCAGTCATATCCACTACAATAGTGGGTGCATATCTGGCCAATGAATCAAACTCGAGACTATAATCCCGAACACTCCTGCCACTCTGCCTCAGACGCAGGAATCTATCAACTCTGGCCCGCCTTATCTCCGGAGGTAGAAAGTGGCCAGAAAGGCCTCCGTAAACTCGGTCCACACCGCCGGAGGAGCATCCTCGCCCGGGACATCTCCCCGGACTCATACTAATTAACGGCTATCTCTCGCAACCGATATGAAGACGGCTCGGTCTCGAAGTCACTCGGGGGGGGGGGGGGGGGGGGGTGTGTGTGTGTGTGTGTGTGTGTGTGTGTGTGTGTGTGTGTGTGTGTGTGTGTGTGTGTGTGTGTGTGTGTGTGTGTGTGTGTGGGGGGGGGGGGGGGGGGGGGGGTGTGTGTGTGTGTGTGTGTGTGTGTGTGTGTGTGTGTGTGTGTGTGTGTGTGTGTGTGTGTGTGTGTGTGTGTGTGTGTGTGTGTGTGTGTGTGTGTGTGTGTGTGTGTGTGTCTAATCATCCCCGCCGCGCGCCGCATCCGTCGAATAAACTCTGGGGATCCTCCTCGGGCTTTGACCCATAGAACTCGGAGGATTACAAGTCAAGAAATCACGGGCCCTCAAACTATCACGTCGGTGCATGGTCACCTCCCCAATCCGCGCTGCCGCGAGCCCGCTCTCGCCACTAGTCCGGTCGATGGGCGCCGATCGCATCCCTCATAGCCACGTCCTCCGCCCACGCCGAGGAGCCGGAGCCTCGGTGCACCGGAACCCCGTGGAGCCGGCGGTGGAGTCGCCCCCTCGGTCCGCAGTGGCCGCGCTATGCCCTTCCGATGGTGACGGTGTAGCAGAGCTCGGCCGACCGAGCACACCCTCGTGCCTCAAGCCGGGCACGGCCCTAAAAGTAACTCTCCGAGCCCGGGCTAGTCACTCCGGTTCTTGTCGACTTGCCCTCTGGCAGGCGGTGTCGCTTCCCGGAAAGCGTATCCGTCGAAAACATGACAAGTCATTAGGGAGGAGTCATCCCGATAAAGAACTCTATCGCATGATCTAGGATCGAAAGGAAAGATGACATCCTAAATGTCCCGTAGCTTTCTGTTTATAGATGTGGTGCACAACACACGGATAAACAAGACTCTACTAGACACGGTCCGTAGACACTCCGAGGACGAACCGCTCTCGATACCACTTCAACATTGCCCAACCCCGTGGACCCCGCAGTCGTGACTAGTGCCCTAGCTGGGCACCCATACACATCTTCTAGCTTTAATCAGCCCACAGCAAACATACTAAGAACTTATACATACAGAAAGGCACGGCGTCGCGTATACATATATACATATCGTACATAAGCCTGGGAACATTCAAAACACAAATCACACAAACATAACTGAACAGTAACTACCCACAACCCACACACATGTCTACAGACCTCTAAGAGTAACAACAGAATCATATGACGGGACAGGGTCCCGCCGTACCCCTGAATAAACATATACATATACAACCAAAGAGTCTGTACCACAATATAGGCTCCAGAACAAGGGAGCACTCCAAGACAGCAGAATCCGTATCCTAGACTGGCGGGTCACCAAAACGATCGTCTGTACCTACGGGCGAAACGCGGCCCGAAGAAAGGGGTCGTCGGAATATGTACCGAGCATGTAAAGCATGGAATACGGTAAACGGGATCATGCGAAATAAGGGGCATAGAAAATCATAAGACTTGCCTCTGAAACATAATCATGCGTATCAATATCATATCCGGCTCATTATGGGACTGAGTGACTTAAGTAAATACTCATCATGTACAAATGCATATATAACTTGTCCCGGCCCTCTAGTGAGGGACTCGGTAAGTAAAATTATCATGTCATATACATATAACATGCCCCGGCCCTCTAGTGAGGGACGTGGTTAGTAAAATCATCATATCATATACATATAACGTGCCCCGACCCTCTAGTGAGGGACGCGGTGAATGAAGTCATCATATGCCATCCTGGCCACCTCCCCCATATCATCATATCATCATCATATCATATAACGTGCCCCGGCCTTCTAGTGAGGGACGCGGTAAGTAAAATCATCATATCATATACATATAACGTGCCCCGGCCCTCTAGTGAGGGACGCGGTGAATGAAGTCATCATATGCCATCCTGGCCACCTCCCCCATATCATCATATCATCATCATATCATATAACGTGCCCCGGCCCTCTAGTGAGGACGCGGTGAATATCATCATATACATATAACATGCCCGGTCCTCTAGTGAGGGACGCGGTGAATAATGCAGTGGAGTCGTGCACGAATACATGCCCTGGCCCGTGACGCAGTGAAGAAGTAATAACAGCTCGCACGAGCAGAGTAGAGAGAAACCATATGCACATAAAATATTTTCAAAGACTCAATAGGACAATCAAAATGAATCATCATTTAAAAACCAAGACAATAGTCAAATTAAGTTTCCTCCGAACGTCACTTGGGAACATATCCAATAGAACTTTAGAAACCATAAACACGTATCAAAACCATATGCATATAGATCGTCATTACGGACTCAACAGATAAGTAAGTAATCAACACTCGGGGTCGGGGTGAGACAATATATTAAGTTCTGTCACAAAGTCGTTGGAACTATACAAAGGAAAGTCGCGGGACCCACGGACGAGTATCATCCCAATCCGAGCCCGCCTATGAAAGTTAGAGTCATGATACGCTACAGAACCTCCTACGAGCATATCGAGGCGATCCGGTTCTATCTACGAAAGTTACGGCCATTATTAGACATAGAATCCTTTAAGAACAAAAATCAAGGCAACATTTGAAATCCAATCATACCAAAGACATAAGGACCATAATTCTACTACATTAAGAATGCCAATGTTAAGAGGTGAATAAGAATCGTAGACATGCTCGGATCGTAACAATGGAGTTACTCTGAGGCTCGTATCATAGCCTACTTACAACTAGGACATGCCAAAAGAAAGAAAGGTTAGGCTTTACATACCTCGTCCGCTCCTTAAGCTAATCCAAACTTAAGTCTCGGGCTTCCCAAGATCTACAACAACGTCATTATATACCAAACATTAGCTATAGATACTTAGGGATTCCATCCCAAACTCGCACTTTATCTGCGTAAATTTGGGCAACATTTCCCCTATAAATTCAACAACCCCGAGAATTCAACTCGGCCAAATCATCAACAACAATACCAACAATCATATTAGCAACATCAACAATCAATTCAAAATGCATTCTAACGTTAGCACTCTTTTCTACATAATTCGACAACATTCCATTTATATTCAATTTAACTACATACATTCAAGCCGACATCAACGCTCGCACATTCAAGTACTAATCCAAGATCATTCAAACAAGATTCAAGAACACTTCAAACAATCCGCACAATATTCCAAACAACCCAACCAATATGCCATTCCACCCGAAACTTCTCTAACTCCATAAGAACAACGACAACACATTTCTTTCTTCCAAATTCATGAACTACACCAATAATCCACACGTTAACAACATTATTCTCATAAATACAAGAAACTATCTTAAAATTCCGTTAGCTCCTACAACAAGCCACAAACGACTATAACTTCAACTTGAATCATTAAACCTTCATTATCAACATAGAATCCATAACAACATCAACCAAAA
The DNA here is from genome assembly GCF_029784015.1 of Lycium ferocissimum. Lineage (NCBI taxonomy): Eukaryota > Viridiplantae > Streptophyta > Magnoliopsida > Solanales > Solanaceae > Lycium > Lycium ferocissimum. Next base: position 19,816 of record NW_026725499.1, read on the forward strand.
ATGCCAAATAAAATTAATTCATCACTTCTACACCACACATACCTACACGGCCACAACCCAACATACATACTTTCATGAATTTCATTCATTTCTACATACTACAACATACACAACCATCCACAACATATAAAAAGAGGATTAAACCTTACCTTTTTCCACTTATCTTCTTACTTGGCTAGGGTTGTAAATGGCACAAACAATGGTTTGATTGCTCCAACAACTATCTCACGTTAAAGAGGACCTTCCAATTGGTTGAATTGCAAGAAAAAAATAATTTTTTGATCAAGATTTGAGGGCTTCAATTTTGCTTGCCTTGGCCGAATACTCTCTTTGTTTTTCTCCATGCTTCTCCAACTTTCTAAGGTTTGTGAAGATGATGAATTTGATTAATTTGTCATCTTTTCTCTACATATATGATGCATCCATATGTACCATAGCCCACACATGGCTTGGATCAATTAAAATTAGCCAAGCCATGGGTGGGAACCCACACTATTGCCACACGGCCAACTTAGCCATTTTCATGAAATAACCAACTTTCCTTAATTCACTTTTAACCCCAAATTTTTCTTAATATTCCATATCAATAAAATCATAAGCAACTTATGCCTTAAAACAAAATCGTGGTTAAAAGTTTCTACCTCGTATCCCGAAATAGTCTTGTCCTTAACTTATCACAGTTAGCTCGGATTATCCCAATGTACAAAATACGGGATATAACACTTGAGGACAAGCAAAGACTTTAATTTGGGGGTGTTGATGTGCCGCGTATTTACGTCACATTTAATGCTTTCAATGGCGGTTTTTACATGTCTTTCAAGCAAGTTTGTGTTATTTTTACGTGTTTTTATTCTGGTATTATGAGGTCCTTAGAGCCTATGTGTGGAAGACAAGCGAAAAAGAGAAAAAAGAGTTGATCACTAAAAAAATCAGAGATTCTGGAAATTTTAGTTTGAAATTAAGCCTGCGCGTTCGCGCACGAAAGGCACACGATCGCGCCCATGCTCGTCAGTGACTCTATGCGTTCGCGCGAGTGTGTCATGCGATCACGCTAAAGAAGAGAAGTGGTGCTGATGTCATCTAGGCGTTCGCGCTACCACGTGGTGCATTCGTGCTGAAGCCCTTCAGGCCCAGTCAGAGCAGAACTTGGATTTTGATGATTTTTTTCTATTCCAGTTCATTTAAAAGACAACTAGGAGCAGTGTAAAATTATATTTGGCATAAAACACAAGTTTGGAGGCTAGGGTTTCTATGTATATTTTCTTTCTTTTATTCAACCCTTGTTTATGGGAGTTTCTTGGTGACAATTGAGATTGAAACTCTTGTTGAGCGTATTTATTGATCAACATTATTTTTACTCAAGTAAGTTATTGTTATTTTAGTTATTCTTGCTCTTCAACGTTTCTCAAGGGAGTAGCTAACCTTAGGACTTGTCCATTTACTTTGTTTGAAACTCGGAAGAGGAAGAACGGGGTTGGGATAGAATAATTAACATGAATTAGGGGCGTTAACCCCATCTAATGGAAATTGACCTAGGAATAGGCGATACCACTTGTAGCCATAGTCGGGTGTTCTTAATGCTCCTAATTCCTTTAGGGAAATTCAATTAGGTAGTTGTCACGACCCGAGCTACGGGCCGCGACGGGTATCCGGGGCTAACCACCGAACACCGCTCACTTACCTGCTTATCTGCTATTATTCATACTATATGCTCATAATCATGTAAAAACTGGAATCTTTCTGAAATACATTTGCTTTTATAAACATAAGCCCTTCGGCTATCCAAAATAATATATACATGCATATACATAAAAGCCATGGGACCAGACTATCCACACTGTGTATCTACGAGCCTCTACTAGAATACTAGACATCTGGACGGGACAGGACCCCGTCGTGCCCAAAATGAACATACAGATATATATATATATATATATATATCTACCAAAAGAGAAATCTGTGGCACTTCCGGAATATGGAGTGTTCTCAAATCGATCGCTAGCTCTATGGTCCGGGCCACCTCCCCGTCTACCCGTGGGCATGAACACGGCGTCCGAAGGAAGGACGTCGGCACGAATATTGTACCGAGTATGTGAAGCATAAACAATAATGAAGCATAAATAAGCTGGAGGCATAAAACAAGGAGCAATCAGAATCATCGAATCATAAGAATGATCATGCCTTGACTTACTTTCGTACTCATCATCATATCATACATACATAAGTAATAACGCCCCGACCATATAGGTGCGGTGTAATAATCAATATCATTAGCATCATCAATAGCTGCGTCAGCATCCCGCGTCAGGATATTATCTCATGCCGCCCACTAGTGGTGTCCGCCCCCCCATGCCATTTGGCCATGGTGTGCATAGCTGCCCGCCTTGACGGTGACTGCCCGGCCATATAGGCACGGTGTGATATCATCATATGCTCATTACATCATGCTTATCATAACACGCTTATCATAGTATGCTTATAATAACATGCTTATCATAGTATGCTTATCATAGCTCATCATGGTATGCTTGGCATCATATACGTATTACAATACATGCATAGGGACTCTTAGCTATTCATACTTTATCGGGGTGACGTAAGGTCGTGGACCCCGATGTCATTATGAGCATTCTTACGTATTCGCCTCACCTTGAAGGAGCAAGCATAAGGTGAGTGTGCACAATGATCAATATCATTAAATTACATAAATGTCATCATTAGCTTCTTAGAGGCATCATATCATAGGCTATAGCTTTTCTAGACTTTAGCTTGCTATCATCATTTTCGTATTCATCTTATATTCTTATCTCGTATAGCTATTCATGAGAGAGGACTCTTAACTTTCTTGGGGATGGAACATTCATAGTAAAAGAGGAAATTCATGCCATAGGACTCATGCCTTAGAAGAAAAGGGATTAGCCTCACATACCTTTGCCGCTTAACTATTCTATTGCTCGCTTGTGCTCCTTGAATGCACTCGTTTACCTTCAATGGAATTCGTATCATCATTAGCTATGTCATCGTAAAAACATACTTACTAAAGCTATTGAAATTTGGGCAGCGTCTCCTTTGTTTATACTACTTTCCACATATTCCATGTCAATTCCCAACATTCACAATAATCATCACAATATGATTAACAACAATCATCATTCATTCATATGATTCGCATTTCATAATTCACCTCAATTTCCCATAATTATGACTAAAAGTCCATCGTCATATTCTTTCGTATCCAACACTCATTTCATGTTCTATAGGTCATTTACAACATATTTATATCACAAGCCAATAACATTCATGATTCAATTCCAACTATGTCTCAAAACGTCACTATTCATCATTCATAACCCATTTTGCTATTCTCTTTTAATGACCAAGTATTTCAACTCCCAAATACCTTAAACAACATATAAATATCATGAATCTTACCTTAGATGTTTTAGGAACAAGCCTTGGTTGCTAATACTCCTCTTTGAGCAAAACCCTAGTTTTTCTCCATTTGGGTTTCTTGACTTGGATGATCTTTGATGACTTCCTTACCCTTGATTCACTTATTTAATGTCGTTGATCCTCAAATATCCTTGAAAACTTGTGTAATAAATGTAGAGAGAGATTCTAGAGAGAAGTGGTGTAGTGTAGAAATGAAATAAAATAAGTCTTGGTCCTCATATTTAATGAATTGGAAATCGTGGCCGAGGTGAACGGTGGTCGTCCATGGAGGTTTACGGTCCGTATTCCACTTTACGGACCGTCCCTCATGGTCGTATTTAACCTTGCGAACCGAAACCTTGGCAAAGATGCATGGTGATTTGCGACCATGGTTTACGGGCCGTATTTCACTTTATGGTCCGTCCAGTGGTCGTATTTAACCATTTCTCCAGCGGCGTAAAGTTGAAACCTTTGCATGCCATTTTACGACTGGCTATTTACGGACCGTATTCCACTTTACGGTCCGTATTTGGACTTCACGACCATCGGGCTTTTTTTGCCAACTTTCAACTTTTCACATTTCTAGACTTTTTATTCTATTCATTTCCATCCATTTACATACATGGCCCATGAAACATTATACACTCGCACTCCTCGCCCTCATCACTAGTTCGTCCACTTGCGTACTAACGGGAAATTTTCTGAGGTGTAACAGTAGTCTAGTTAATCTTCGGGAGAAGTTAATTTAGAGTCATTATCCGAGGCTAATTAACATAATATTACCATTATCTGTAATTTTGAAATATATTGGATAGTTACTTGAGAAGTAGTTTCCTTTATTCCATTCTTGTGGCCATTGATCAATTTACTTGCTTTCTAGATTAGATTTAATATTTTCGTATTTTATCAAAATCATATCTAAAAACCATCATTGATGCGTTCGGCCTAGCTGTTGTTGGTGATAATTCCTAATCTGCTTAAACACATACATATTGTTCTCTGTCGGATTCGACCCCAACCTTGTTGGGTTACTATATTTGACAACGTCCGCGTTATGCCATTAAAAAGTGTAATTTGAGCGTATCAAATTTTGGCGCCGTTGCCGGGGAACAATTGGCGTATTTTGGAAAATTTAGGAAATAAGCTAACTTGCCTTGAATCGAACATGTGAATATTTGTATAGTTGTTTTCTGTGTTTTATTTTATTTTTAGGAAAAAAAATGGAATCTTTCCATCAAAACTTGTTTAGTAGTGATTTTTATTGTGAGCATGGCCAAATTGGTGAGTTCAAAACTCATGATGGAATGTCTGCTAGGTGAGGGTAACGAAAATCAAGAAGCCTTAGAAGAATACTTGGAAACTAGTTTCCAACTTGGTTTGATGACAGAACAAGAAAATCCACCATTGGCAGTCGATCCAGATCAGATTCAATATGAACTCTCCAATGCTCAAGTTGAAAAAGTAATCCCTTTGTTGGGGGTCACTCATGAAGATGAGTTTATTGGGGATGCCAAAGAAAAAAATAAATCGGAGTCAACCTTTGTTCTAAAAAATATGGTTGTTGTTGACTCCAATCCGGGGGAAGGAGAGGATGTCGTAATTCAAGAAGTTCAACTACCATATATTTTGCAATATGAAAGCTCAAGACAGCAAAATGACGTTCCTCACTTGAAAGCCAAGAAGTGTAAGATGAAAAATATTATGCTTGGCTTGTTCATCTACTTACCACCCCCCGCCGCTCGTGGTCACAACCTTGAATCCAAGTTGGGTTCCCAATTCATAAGCTCCAAATGGCGAGAAAAGCAGTACTTACGCTTGAAAAATTGCTACAACATCCAATGTTGCCCAAGTGCCCCAGATTGAATACTACGAGGCCACCACCTTTCTGTCAGATAAATGTTCTAAGCTCTATGATAGACTGTTGGGAAAGAGCTTCGTCGAAGAAAGGGGCATCGTAACGGAAAATTTGGAAGAAAATATGCCCGAGTTCTATGAAAGGCCGGTAACAAGCGGATGGATGTGCTTTGCGGATGAGCCGATCAAGGCAAATTATATCCTTTTGAGGGAATTCTATGCAAATGCTACAGAGGCGGACATTACAGATCAGGTGATTGTCAAAGTGAGAGGTGTGGATGTCCTGTGCAATGCTTCTCAAATCAATGCCTACTACAATCTGCAGGATGGTGATAACTGTGAGATGGCGTGGAGGTACAAACAAATGCGACAACAATGGTTCGTGACCCACCTTATCGGTGGAGACAACCAAAGTGGTTGACCGCCATGCAAAAAAGATCGACTCCATAGAGTTCACTGCTGAGGCCAAAACATGGCAAGATATTGCGACATCCAGGGGGCTGCCTTCTAAACATGATTCACAGGTGCCCCTTGAGGGCCCTGTAACGTACAGAAGAAAAGGAAGATTGACGTAGCAGCACCGTCATTTGGGCAATTCACCTCTACTGCATCGGATTCGACTTCCCCCTCCCCTCATCCACTGATAGGTGTTATATCCCGTATTTTGTACGTTGAAATATTTTAAGTTGGTTGCGACAAGTTATGGACAAGGCTAATTTTTTTCTGACTTTGTTAGAATGCATAAGTTGCATATTCATCTTTTATTGGTATGGAGTGTTAAGGGTAAATTGGCAATACGGAAAATTTGGGGTTAAAAGTGGATTATGAAAAGTTAAGCATTTCATGAAAATTAAGGGCTAGAAGTGAAATTTTGGAAACATAATATTTCATGAAAATGGCCATATGTGGCCATGTGTGGGTGTGGGCCATGGGCCACTTGGAGGCAACATATATGATGATAAAAGATGACCAAGTCAATCATTTTTATCATCTTCACCCTAGAAGAGTTGAGAAGCTTGGAGAAGAACAACAAGGCCATGTTCGGCCAAGGTAAAAAAATTGAAGGCCAAAAATTTGATCAAGAAAAATTATTTTCTCCTTGCTTTCCTACTAATTGGAAGGTCCTCTACAACGTGGAGTAGTTGTTGGAGCAAGAAAACCGTTCGTTGTGGTTATGAACAAGTCTAGCCGAATAGAAAAGTTGAAGGAAAAAGGTGAGGTTTAATCTTCTTTATGTGTTTTATGGATGATTTGTACATGTTGTGAAATGTAGAAGTGGATGAAGTTCATGAAAATATGGTGTTGTGTTGTGTGGCCGTGTATGTGTGGTGTAGTGTAGAAGTGAAAATTAATTGTATTTAGCATGTTTGTGTGTTGTTGTAGTGTGTAGAAATGAGTGAAACTCATGAAATGTTGAAGTTGTTGTCAAAGAAAGTGGGTGCATTTTTTGGCAAGTTAGGGCGAATTGATTTTACTTAGTATTTTGGTTGTTGTTGTCATGGATTATGTGATGAGAATGAAGGTATTGAATGATTCAAGTTGAAGTTGTAATTGTTGTGGATTTGGCCGTATATATGTGGTGTTGGTTAAGAATGAAGGACAAATTTTATTTGGTGTTTGGGTTGTTGTGTTGTGGGTTCTATGATGCAAATGAAAGTTTAATGGTTCATATTGAAGTTATAATCGTTTGTGGGCTGTTTTGGAACCTAATGTGATCTTAATATAGTTTTGTATTTATGAGATTAATGTTGTGAACGTGTGGATTATTGAAGTAGTGGATGAATTTGGAAGAAAGAAATGTATTGTTGTTGTTCTTATGGCATTTGGAAGTTTCGGGTAAGGTAGTATAATGGTTGAGTTGTTTTGAATATTGTGTGGATTGTTGGAAGCATTCTTGAATCTTATTTGAATGATCTCGGATTAGTATTTGAATATGTGGGCGTCGATGTTGGTTTGAACGTATGTAGTCGAATTGAATGAATGGAATGTTGTCGAATTATATGGAAAATAATTACTAATATTAAAATGCGTTTTGAATTGGTTATTGATGTTGTTTATATGGTTATTGGAATTGTTGTTGAAGAATTGGCCGAGTTAAATTCTCGGGGTGTTGAATTTACAGGGGAAATGCTGCCCAAATTTCTGAAAATAAAGTGCGAGCTTAAAATGGGATTCCGAGGTGCCTATGACCAATGTTTGGTGTCCAATGACGTGTTGTAGATTTTGAGAAGCCGAGACTTGAGTTTGGATTAGCTTAGGAAGCAATCAAGGTATGTAAAGCTTACCTTTCCTTCTTTTGGCATGTCTTAGAGATGGCTAAGCTATGATACGTTATGAGCCTTGGGGGTAATTCTATTCGTGCAATCCGAACATGTTTATGATTCGTATTTGCTTTGTGCTGTTGGCATCCTTAATATGGTCAAGTTATGATCCGTATGTCTTTGATATGATTAGATTTGAAATGCTGTGTAAACGGTTTGTTCCGAAAGGATCTTATGTCTAAAAATGTCCGTAACTTTCATGGACAGAACCGGATTGCTTTGATAAGCTCGTAAATGATTCTTAATTGTTTCTTGATATTCGTATTCTTAATGTAGTCGAATTATGGTCCTTATGTCTTTTGTATGACTAAATTTCAAAAGTTGCATAAAAGTTTTGTTTTCAAAAGAGTTTTGTTCCTAAACGATTCGAAACTACGAACGCCCGTAACTTTCAAGAAAGGGCTCGGATCGCTTTGATATCTTCGCAAATGATTTCATGACGAGTAATGACCTTAATTTTCATAGGCGGGCCCGGATTGGATTGACGCTCGTCCGTGGGTCCCGCGACTTTCTATGTTTGGTTCTAACGACCTATTTTTGAAAGAATTTAATATGACTATCTTTCCGACCCCCGAGTATGATTACTTATTTATCTCGTTGAGTTTGAAATGAGGATTTTTGCGCATGTGATTTTGATACGTGACTATGGTTTCGAAGTTCGGTTTGATATGTTCCCGAGTGATATTCGGAAGAAAATGATTTGACTACCGTTTTGGCTTATAAATAACAGTCCGTTTTGATTACTCTATTGAGTCTTTGTGAATGTTTGGCATTGCATATGATTTCCTACGATTCTGCTCGTGCATTCTGTTATTACCTCTTTCGCCGAGTACCGGGCCGGTATGTTATCGTGCGCACTATTCCCAAGTATGATGTGATTCCGAAGTATGATGTGTTTTTCGAAGTATGATGTGATATGATATATGATGTGATACGAAGTATGATGTGTTCGGAGGTATAAAATATTCCGAAGTATGATGTATTGTGGCGCCCAGATGGAGTGGCGACCACGTTCGTCCGCTACGGTCCCATTACGGACCGTATGTGATATGATATGATATGTGATGATCGATGATAATCGATGATATGATATGTGATATGATATGTGATAATATGACGATATGATTTGATTTACCGAGTCCCTCACTAGAGGGATGGGTACGGTATGTTTATGATTATTATATTATATATGGATTGGGCCGTACGTTCCTCGGCATTATGATATTATATATGGATCGGGCCATACGTTCCTCGGCATTATGACATTATATATGGATCGGGCCGTACGTTCCTCGGCATTATTATATTATATATGGATCAGGTCGTACGTTCCTCGGCATTATTGTATTATTTATGGATCGGGCCGTACGTTCCTTATTCGGTTAATGTCAGCTCATGTGATGTGTTTGATTTTCCGTATGTATGAGACAGAAATGTTTTTTTCAAAAGAAAGCGAAGCATTTTGGAAATTCTGATTATCATATTTGTCTTTTGTATCTCTTATGTATGATTTGTATGTAGGATGCAAGCACTTTGGTATTACGCTATTGTGCTCACGTTCGTACTCCTTATTCGGTTATGACTTCGTTTTTCGTATTTCCTGCTTTGCATACTCGGTACATATTCCGTATCGACCCCTTTCTTCGCGCGTGGCTGCGCGTGTGTACCCGAGATGAGTATGTGATGTTAGCGAGTAGAAGATGTTCGTACCAGATTGGCGAGCTCCATTTCCTCCGGAGTGTCGTCGAGTCGAGTGCTTTTGTATGTTGTCCGGGTTATGGTAGAGACTTTGCGTACGTTGTCGTGTGTATGATATGTCGGTTTGTAAGCGGCTATGTAAGCCGATGTATTATTATGCATTATGCTACGAACTTCATATGTTTACGTATTTCATACGATGCTAGTTTTATTTGATCTCGACAAAGATGAAAGGCATGCTTGTTTTCAAAAAAAAAAAAAATTCATTATGTACTTGTGTCATGTTTTGCGGGCCCGCATGATTATGAGTATTCCGAAAGTCGCCGGGTTCGCTCGGCCCTAGGTAAGGGTCAGGTGCCCATCACACCCTATCGGATTAAGGGTGTGACAAATTGGTATCAGAGCAGTTCGTCCTAGGGGTTGTCTGCAAAGTCGTGTCCAGTAGAGTCTTGTTTATGGTGTGTTGCGCGCCACATTTATAAACAGGAGGCTACCGGGCATTTAGGTTGGTTACTCTTCTTTCATATCTGAGATCGTGCCATAGAGCCAAGTCATAGGGAATGAGATTTCTCTTACTGACCTTTGGTTTCAGCAGAAGAATGGCATCGACAGAAGAAAGTGACGAGTGATGTTTGAAATTTCAAAGCACGCAGGTAAGCAAAGGTATGAAAGATACATGTCGGGTAAGATATTGAAGTACGATTGAAATACAAGTTGAAGATTAAAAAGGAAAGTAAACAAGAAAGTATAACAGGTGCAGATTGAATTGGGCATACGAGGTATGTTCATCATTTTCGTACTGTTGTTGATATTGGGAGCCCTGTGAGGCTGTGATATGATATGATATGTATATATGTATGTTGGCCCCGTGAGGCATTGTTGGTATTTCGCAAGTGCGGAGTTTTGAGATAGTACGAAATACAGAGGAAACTCTGCCGAAATTTTCCTGGAAATAAAGAGAGAATGAGACATAGGTTTGTAATACGACTTGAAAGGTCGTGCTGATGGTAATAGTGAGTTTAAGATAAGAGTACAGAGGGAAGGAATTGTGATGTATATGAATGTAGTGATAAGACAGGTTGTGAGGTATTAAGGATAAAGTGGACCAGAAAGGGTAAAGGGTTAAGGAGTGTTATGTTATAGGAATGATTATGAATAAGATATAATGTGAATATAACGGGAATTGTTATGAAGATAAGTGAAGCCTAGTGAGAAAGTGGCCAAGGTTATGATGTGATTTATGTAGCTAGAATACAGGCAAGTGTGAAACGGAAAAATAAGCTATGGAACGAATAAGGAAGGGTTTGAGTTAAAGATTAAGAGACGACACGAGGTAATATGCCTAGAATGTTACAAGTTGAGTAAAAGGGAATTACAAGAAGGAAAGGTTTAACCCGATATGTATTGAACCTTGTTATGTTGTTCGTAAAGTAAGAAGGTTACGTACTAAAGATATGGCTTTTGTTAAGGTACTGTGGCAGAGTAATAACAGGGAGGAAATGATTTGAGAAGTTGAAGGAGAGATGAAAAAGAAATATGATTGGTAGAAGAGATTGCGTGCTATGGTAATAAAAGAAACCCCCGAGATCCTTATAAGACCTTATGAGACTAATTGAACATTCGAGGACGAATGTTCTAAAGGGGGGAAGGATGTTATATCCCGTATTTTGTACGTTGGAATATTTTAAGTTGGTTGCGACAAGTTATGGACAAGGCTAATTTTTTCCGACTTTGTTAGAATGCATAAGTTGCATATTCATCTTTTATTGGTATGGAGTGTTAAGGGTAAATTGGGAATACGAAAAATTTGGGGTTAAAAGTGGATTATGGAAAGTTAAGCATTTCATGAAAATTAAGGGCTAGAAGTGAAATTTTGGAAACATAATATTTCATGAAAATGGCCATATGTGGCCATGTGTGGGTGTGGGCCATGGGCCACTTGGAGGCAACTTATATGTGATAAAAGATGACGAAGTCAATCATTTTTATCATCTTCACCCCTTAGAAGAGTTGAGAAGCTTGGAGAAGAACAACAAGGCCATGTTCGGCCAAGGTGAAAAAATTGAAGGCCAAAAATTTGATCAAGAAAAATTATTTTCTCCTTGCTTTCCTACTAATTGGAAGGTCCTCTACAACGTGGAGTAGTTGTTGGAGCAAGAAAACCGTTCGTTGTGGTTATGAACAAGTCTAGCCGAATAGAAAAGTTGAAGGGAAAAGGTGAGGTTTAATCTTCTTTATGTGTTTTATGGATGATTTGTACATGTTGTGAAATGTAGAAGTGGATGAAGTTCATGAAAATATGGTGTTGTGTTGTGTGGCCGTGTATGTGTGGTGTAGTGTAGAAGTGAAAAATTAATTGTATATAGCATGTTTGTGTGTTGTTGTGTGTGTAGAAATGAGTGAAACTCATGAAATGTTGAAGTTGTTGTTGTGTGGCCGAAGTGGGCGTTTTTGGCAAGTTATGGCGAATTGATTTTACTTAGTATTTTGGTTGTTGTTGTCATGGATTATGTGATGAGAATGAAGGTATTGAATGATTCAAGTTGAAGTTGTAATTGTTGTGGATTTGGCCGTATATATGTGGTGTTGGTTAAGAATGAAGGGCAAATTTTATTTGGTGTTTGGGTTGTTGTGTTGTGGGTTCTATGATGCAAATGAAAGTTTAATGGTTCATATTGAAGTTATAATCGTTTGTGGGCTGTTTTGGAACCTAATGTGATCTTAATATAGTTTCTTGTATTTATGAGATTAATGTTGTGAACGTGTGGATTATTGAAGTAGTGGATGAATTTGGAAGAAAGAAATGTATTGTTGTTGTTCTTATGGCATTTGGAAGTTTCGGGTAAGGTAGTATAATGGTTGAGTCGTTTTGAATGTTGTGTGGATTGTTGGAAGCATTCTTGAATCTTATTTGAATGATCTCGGATTAGTATTTGAATATGTGGGCGTCGATGTTGGTTTGAACGTATGTAGTCGAATTGAATGAATGGAATGTTGTCGAATTATATGGAAAAGAATTACTAATATTAGAATGCGTTTTGAATTGGTTATTGATGTTGTTTATATGGTTATTGGTATTGTTGTTGAAGAATTGGCCGAGTTAAATTCTCGGGGTGTTACATTTACAGGGGAAATGCTGCCCAAATTTCTGTAAATAAAGTGCGAGCTTAAAATGGGATTCCGAGGTGCCTATGACCAATGTTTGGTGTCTAATGACGTGTTGTACATTTTGAGAAGCCGAGACTTGAGTTTGGATTAGCTTAGGAAGCAATCAAGGTATGTAAAGCTTACCTTTCCTTCTTTTGGCATGTCTTAGAGATGGCTAAGCTATGATACGTTATGAGCCTTGGGGGTAATTCTATTCGTACAATCCGAACATGTTTATGATTCATATTTGCTTTGTGATGTTGGCATCCTTAATATGGTCAAGTTATGATCCGTATGTCTTTGATATGATTAGATTTGAAATGCTGTGTAAACGGTTTGTTCCGAAAGGATCTTATGTCTAAAAATGTCCGTAACTTTCATGGACGAACCGGATTGCTTTGATAAGCTCGTAAACGATTCTTAATTGTTTCTTGATATTCGTATTCTTAATTTAGTCGAATTATGGTCCTTATGTCTTTTGTATGACTAAATTTCAAAAGTTACATAAAAGTTTTGTTTTCAAAAGAGTTTTGTTCCTAAACGATTCCGAAACTACGAACGCCCGTAACTTTCAAGAAAGGGCTCGGATCGCTTTGATATCTTCGCAAATGATTTCATGACGAGTAATGACCTTAATTTTCATAGGCGGGCCCGGATTGGATTGACGCTCGTCCGTGGGTCCCGCGACTTTCTATGTTTGGTTCTAACGACCTATTTTTGAAAGAATTTAATATGACTATCTTTCCGACCCCCGAGTATGATTACTTATTTATCTGTTGAGTCTGAAATGAGGATTTTTATGCATGTGATTTTGATACGTGACTATGGTTTCTGAAGTTCGGTTTGATATGTTCCCGAGTGATATTCGGAAGAAAATCTGATTTGACTACCGTTTTGGCTTATAAATAACAGTCCGTTTTGATTACTCTATTGAGTCTTTGTGAATGTTTGGCATTGCATATGATTTATCTTACGATTCTACTCGTGCATTCTGTTATTACCTCTTTCGCCGAGTCCCGGGCCGGTATGTTATCGTGCGCACTATTCTAAAGTATGATGTGATTCCGAAGTATGATGTGATTCCGAAGTATAATGTGTTTTCCGAAGTATGATGTGATATGATATATGATGTGATACAGAGTATGATGTGTTCGGAGGTATACAATATTCCGAAGTATGATGTGTTGTGGCGCCCAGATGGAATGGCGACCACATTCTGTCCGCCGGGTCCCATTACGGACCGTATGTGATATGATATGATGTGTGATGATCTGATGATACGATATGATATGTGATATGATATGTGATAATATGACGATATGAATTGATTTACCGAGTCCCTCACTAGAGGGCTGGGTACGGTATGTTTATGATTATTATATTATATATGGATCGGGCCGTACGTTCCTCGGCATTATGATATTATATATGGATCGGGCCGTACGTTCCTCGGCATTATGATATTATATATGGATCGGGCCGTACGTTCCTCGGCATTATTATATTATATATGGATCATGCCGTACGTTCCTCGGTATTATTGTATTATTTATGGATCGGGCCGTACGTTCCTCGGCATTCGGTTAATGTCAGCTCATGTGATGTGTTTGATTTTCCGTATGTATGAGACAGAAATGTTTTTTTCAAAAGAAAGCGAAGCATTTTGGCAATTCTGATTATCATATTTGTCTTTTGTATCTCTTATGTATGATTTGTATGTCAGATGCAAGCACTTTGGTATTCTGGCTATTGTGCTCACGTTCTGTACTCCTTATTCGGTTATGACTTCGTTTTCTGTACTTCCTGCTTTGCATACTCAGTACATATTCCGTACTGACCCCCTTTCTTCGGGGGCTGCGTTTCATGCCGCGCGTGTGTACCCACGTACGAGTATGTGATGTTAGCGAGAAGATGTTCATTTGGATTGGCGAGCTCCATTTCCTCCGGAGTGCTGCCGAGTCAGAGTGCTTTTGTATGGTGTCTGAAGTTATGGTAGAGACTTTGCAGACAGTGTCGTGTGTATGATATGTCAGTTTTGTAAGCGGCTATGTAAGCCGATGTATTATTATGCATTATGCTACGAACTTCATATGTTTACAGATTTCATACGATGCTAGTTTTATTTGATCTGACAAAGATGAAAGGCATGCTTGTTTTCAAAAAAAAAAAATTCATTATGTACTTGTGTCATGTTTTGCGGGCCCAGTATGATTATGAGTATTCCGAAAGTCAGCGGGTTCGCTCGGCCCTAGGTAAGGGTCGGGTGCCCATCACACCCTATTGGATTAAGGGTGTGACAATAGGGTTCCTGCTCCTACTCCAACTATACCACCCTTACCACCACTGCAGGAGGCCGCTAGACCTTTCCAGTATATCTCCACCCTAGTCTATAGGGTGGACACTAGGATTCAGCAGCCAGTGGCTGGTCTCAAATCTGGAGAGGGCACATCTACAGCTCCTTCTAGATCTGGTGGTCTGACATTAACAAGTGTAGTAGAGGAGCTGAAGAATATAAAGGAAAAACATGTTAAGATTGAAAGGAGGTAGAAAGATGCAAGAGAGCATGCAAAAAAGCAAAGCAAGTTTTTAAACAAGATGATGAGTGTTCTGAGGGGTGTATGCAGAGCACATAATGAGGAGTAAAATGAGGAAGAGTTTGTCATGCCAGAGCCCTGTAGCTCCAGCTTAGGGTGAGCAGAGATGATTCTAGCCCTCAGTGTTAGCAGGTATGCCTAATTTTGTTTTTATGCTTATGTGATGCAGTGGGGACATTGCAAATTTTTTTAGCTTTGGGGTGGGCTATCTATTATTGTTGTATTGTAAATATGTGTTTAGGAACTCCCTCGGCTTTTTTTTGCCAGAGTTCTTGTCCTGAGGGGTTTTATTTTGTTGAAACTGGCATGTTTTGATTGTTGCTGAGGTTGAGTAGAGTAGTTTTGACTTATTTGGTATTATTCTATAACTGTGGCATGTTGTTTGTGGTTTGTTGGAAATTTTGGACCCCTCAAAAATTTTGAAAAATGCAAACTCAGAACTAGCTATTGGTTGACATGACTTGAATCTTTGTATGACATTATTATATTATTAGGGTACTGTGTGCAACTAATGAACACCTAGAAGGTCACAATTATTGTTATATCCCGTTTTTTGTGCATTGGGACAATCCAGATTAACTATGATTAGTTAGGGACAAAACCATTTCGGGATGCGAAGTCGAGACTTTTGACCTTCGATTTTATTTTGAGACATAAGTTGTTCATGAATTTGGTTGCATGGGACACTTAGGAAAATTTGGGACCAAAAGTGGCATAATTGGAAGTTGCAAATCATGCAATTTTTGGCCCTTTGGCCGTGTGAGTGGGAGATGGCCCCCACACATGTTGTGGCCAATTTTAATTGTTCCAACACATGTGTGGGCCAAGGGACACATTTATGATTCACCTAGGAGCTTAAAAGATGATCACTAAGTCATCTTTCCTCACTTCTACACTTAGAAAAAAAAAAGACAAGAAGTTGAAGAACTAAGAGAGGCTCTCAGCCAAGAACAAGGAAAAACCAAGTCCAATTCTAGCTATCCCAAAAATATTCCCTTGGTGAAAACCCACTAATTGGAGGTCCCTAAGTAGCGTGGAAGTGTTGTTGGAGCGATCAACCCGCTAGTTTTCATCCTAGCTAACCCTAGCTAGTTGTGAAGTTGAAGGAAGAAAGGTAAGATTTGATCTTGTTTTATGTGTTATAAATGTTGTATGCATGTTGTAGTATGTTAAAATGGAGGAAAATCATGAAATATGGTGTGTTGGAAGTGAGCCGTGTGCATGGTGTGTTAGTCGTGTGATGTGTGTGTTGTGTTTAAGTGATGAGTTAAGTTCTATGTAGCATGTTAGTTGTTGTAGTGTGAAGAAAAGAATGAGAATCATCAACATATGTATATGTGTAGTGTTGGCCGAATAGGGGTCATATTATATGACAATGAATGAATTAATTCTATTTGGAATGTTGAATAATGTCGTTATGAATTCTATGTTGGAAATGAGAGTTTAATGACTCAAGATTGTTGTTGTAATTGTACGGGCTGATTTGGAGAATTATATGTAATTAATGTAATTTGTATATTTATGAGAATGACAATGTTAGAGTGTAGATTATTGGTGCAAATCATGATTTGGAAGTGAGGAATGGGTTATGGTTGTGTTCTCGGGTTTGGGGCTGTTTTCGGGTAAATTGGAGCCATTGTTGGAATGTTGGAAATGTTGTATGAATTGTTTGAAATGTCCTTGAATATTGTTGGTATGGGTTCGGGTTAGTATTTGAACGTATAAGCGTTGATGTTGGCTTGAAGGTAAGCCGTTGAATTGAATGTAATGAATGTTGTTGGATTATGTAGAAAGCGTATTTAATGCTAGAATTCGTTTTGAATTGATTATTGATGTTGCTAGGTTGGTTGTTGATGTTGTTGTTGTTGATTTGGCCGAGTTAAATTCTCGGGTTGGCCTATTTACAGGGGAAGTGCTGCCCAAATTTCTGTAGAATTAAGTGTTAGTTTGGAATTAAATGCCTAAACGTCCATAGCTAATGTTTGGCATATTATGACATATTTGTAGACCTTGGAGAGCCCGAGGCGTAGGTTGGCATTAGCTTGAGTTTGGAGTAGCTTTGAGAGCGTTTGAGGTATGTAAAGCTTCACCTTCCTTCTTTTGGCATGCCTTAGTTTCAGATAGGCTATGACACGAGCCTCGAGGAAATTCTATTCTCGCAATCCGAGCATGTCTATGATTCTTGTTTGTTTCTTGATATTCGTATGTTTGATATGATGAAATATTGGCCCTTATGTCTTTGGACTAATTGATTTCCAAATAATGCATAAAAAGTTTTGTTCTTAAAGAAGTCCGTAACTACGAACGCCCGTATCTTTCACAGAAAGGCTCGGATTGCCTCGATATGCTCGTAGGAGCTTTTATGGTATATGATGACTATATTTTCCATAGGCGGGCCCGACTCGGGTCGACACCCATCCGTGGGCCCGCGACTTTCCTTTACGTACTTCGGATGACTTTTGACAAAAATATGACATGACTAATATCCCGATTTTAAGTATGGTCATTTTACTTATCTTTTGAGTCTATGATAATGATTTTATGCATATGGTTACTCACGACTCTGCTCGTGCATTCTGTTGTATCTTTCGCCGAGTCCCGGGCCGGTTCTGTTGTCGTGCGCACTATGATATACTCCGGTGTTATGCTGTGTTTATGGTTCACCGAGCCCCTCGCTCGAGGGCCGGGTTCCGCTTATATTTGGTGATATGCTGTGTATGGCGTTATGCTGTGTATGATGTGTGACGGGGATACGGAGATTTGAAACTTTCTGGTGTTATGCTGTGTTATGTCGCCGATGACGGGCGGGCGACCATATTTTCCGAGCCCTATGCATGATTTGTATTTTGAAAGTAAACATTTTGATATTTTGGAAATGCATTTACTTTCTGTACTTCTGTTTCGAGTATGACTCAGATTTGCTTACTATATCTTCTGCTTTGCATACTCAGTACATATTTCGTACTGACCCCCTTTCTTCGGGGGCTGCGTTTCATGCCCGCAGGTACAGACGCACAGTTTGGTGATCCGCCAGTCTAGGACACCCATTTCTGCTGTTTGGAGTGCTCCCTTTGTTCTGGAGCCTACATTTTGGTATACACTCGTCCGTTGCATATGTATATATTTGTTCAGGGGTACGGCGGGGCCCTGTCCCGTCATATGATTCTGTTGGTCAGTTTAGAGGTCTGTAGACGTGTATGTGGGTTAGGCCTAT
Source organism: Lycium ferocissimum (assembly GCF_029784015.1). Lineage (NCBI taxonomy): Eukaryota > Viridiplantae > Streptophyta > Magnoliopsida > Solanales > Solanaceae > Lycium > Lycium ferocissimum. The sequence continues at coordinate 38,076 of NW_026725499.1, forward strand.
TTCGTGTGTGTGTTTTTATGTTATATGTTCTGGGCGATCCCATTCGCCGTGGCAGCCTCGTCGGTTTGCATTTGTATATGTTTTGGGCCGTTGCACCATTTGATAGCCTTGCCGGCTTCTGATATGTATATGGTTGTGTTTGAGATGTGTTTGAGATAGTTTGTGATAATTTGAGACAGCGTCTGATATTTGTATACGCGTAAGCTATCTGTATGTGATTCGAGTTTGATGAATGTGTTTGGGTGCCCAGCTCGGGCACTAGTCACGGCTTACGGGGTTGGGTCGTGACAGAAGTGGTATCGAAGCAGTTCGTCCTCGGAATGTCTACGGCACCGTGTCTAGTAGAGTCTTGTTTATCGGTGTGTTGTGCACCACATCTATAAACGAGAGGCTACAGGACATTTAGGATGTTATCTTTCCTTCTGATATTAGATCGTGCGATAGAGCCGTGTTATCAGGATGACTCTTCTTTGACGAAATGTTATGTTTTCAGCGATGCCTCCGAGGAAGGCCACGGCTGCCCGAAGGGCAAGTCTACGGCGGTTGGTGAGACCGGCCTGGGCCCGCGAGTTACTAGGGCCCGTGCCGCGCCCTCGTACGGGAGATTGTGCCCCCGACGCCGGTTCGGCTACACGACCAGTACCGAGAGGGGCTTGGAGCGGCGGCAGTGTCCGGGGGCGGCTCCACCGCCGGCTCCCGAGGTTCGAGTGCCGAGCCTCCGGCTTCCCGGCCGGGCGGACGATGGGGCCATGCCCGAGGCGGTACGGCCATCGACCCGATTGGTAGCGAGGGCGGCACCCACGAGGCTTAGAGTAGGGGGTGATCGGGGCGGTGACCGACGTGACAGTTCGAGGGCCCGTGAGTTTCTGACATGTAATCCACTAGAGTTTTTCGGGTCGAAGCCCACAGAGGACCCTCAGGAGTTTATCAGACATATGCTGCGTACATTACGGTTGATTACGGCGACCGAGATCGAGTCTGTTGAGATGGCATCATACCAGTTGCAGGATGTAGCCGCAAATTGGTACGAGTCCTGGGTATTGTCCGGCGGTGAGGGTGCCCTCCGGCCGTACGGGGCGAGTTCACGGCAGGCCTTTTTGGCCCATTTTCTGCCTCCGAGCTACGGCGAGCCGGTAGTGAACAGATTACTGTTCGAACGCGGCGGGGCGGAGCGTCCCGGGAGTACGGTTTGGAGTTCGATTCGCGGCCGGATATGCGTCCGCTTATGTAGGCGATATGATCGACCGGATGCGGATGCGCGGTATGTGACGGGACTAGATCGCCGTCACGACCCAACCCCCGTGGGCCGTGGGCGGTGTCCTACTTGGACACCCGTACGTACCTACCTAGCGCATCCGACGCCTCTTGGGATAGCTAATCCGCTCGGACATACATAAGTCCATACGGACATAACATACGTTGCACGAACATACATACATATACATACATAAACACGTACAAAGGCCGTTAGGGCTATTATGTCGAACGAGTTGCATATCACACATACCTACCCGGACGGTGACAACCCATACCTCACGGATATGTACACGGACCTCTAACATACGAACGAATCGAGAAGACGGGAATCGAGAGAAGACGGGACGGGGGCCCCGCCGTACCCAAATAGTCATATATATACGAACATATGGACAATTAAAAATATATACCAAAATATCGGCTCGGATCAAGGAGCTCGCCCAACGGATCGATATCCTATGCCGATGCGTCCGTACTGTGGGCATGTAACACCCCCGCGAAGCAAGGGGGTCGATGCGAAGATGTGCATAAGTATGTAAAGCGAAACATAACATATATAATTAAAATAACCGAGTCGGATATGTAAAATCGTAGCGAGACGACAGTACGGAGATGGGGCGGACGGAGCCGGATTCATGCGAGTCGGACTTACGGAGAGCGAACGGGGACGGGTCATAAAGCCGAATCAAACTTACGGAGCGTATGGCGGATTCCCGGACGAACCCGGATCTCAATGTATGGCGGACGAAATTGATCGGCACGCACGGGTGTGTCGGACGAATCGTAATCCAAATCGGACATACGAGCGAACGAGGACGAATCATGCATGCGAGTCATAATCACATACGAACGGACATATCGGATTTCTTTCACATACGGACGGATCCGGCCGCCAATAAGGGACGCGGTATGAACCCGGCCCTCGTAGTACGGGACGCGGTGGACGAACGAGAATCGGATCAAATGCCATCTTCACGGCCGCCATCCCCGTAATATCACATAATCGGACCATCATCGGGTCGTATCGGATACGAACGAGAACCGGCCCGCACAATCCGAGGGACGCGGTGAACAATGCGGTGGTGCGCCGAATCACGAGAACCTGGCCGGGCGCGATGAAGGAAGCATTGAGACATCCACGAACGGATCAAATGAGAAACCATACACATACGGACGACATACGGACGTAGAATGAATGCGGAAGTAGTTCGAGAAGATAAGTCGGTCGAGAATAGACGGATCATATCGGAAAGAGTATCCGAGGAATCGTTCCCGAGAGATCGGAATAATATTCGGATTCGGGGAACGGTCATAATACTTATTAGGTAGCGGATAGAACATAATTAAGAGTTATGAAAATCAGACAGAAACGGATCGATTTGAACCCTACCGGGAGTATCAGGGTATTGTGGGCCCACCTCGGACCCAACCATAATAAAGTGCGTAAATTACGGATAATAAGCCTTAGGGAGTCGTCCATAATCATCTTAAAGTGTTTCGACTCCATTTATGGAAGTTAGGCACATATAGGCAAACTTTGGCGACAAAGGTAAAGTGACAATTCAATCTTCGAATGGTTTTATGCGATTTTCAATCTCGAAGTGTGAGAAGCAGAAATGTGATTGAGGCTCGTTTTCAAGCTTAGCACACTCAGAACATGCCAAAGAAGGAAGGGCAAGGCTTTACATACCTGGATTGTGCCTTACGCTCCTCAAATCTCAGTTTCCGTTTCGTCCAAAAACTGCAAATGGTCATCCTTACCAGTTACTATTCATGCAAACTAATATTTCAATCTTGGGGTTATACTTGGCTACCGAAATTTCGGCTTCCTTCCTATAAATATGACATCCCCGAGACTTAGCTCGGCTCGGAATAACCAACAACCACACCAACAAACCAACGGCAACAACAAGTATTACCAAAGTATGCAATATGGCACAATTGGCCATTTTTCTAACATAACGCAATAATTTAAATTCTAACTTCACACTTTCAATCCAACATTGATATTTTCATATTCATCAACCCAACAAGATCATTTCGGAAACATTCCATATCATTTTACGAAATATTCACATGATATACAAAATATACAAATTGTCCACCAAATTCATAATCCATTCAAAACCTCCAACTTCAACATAAACTTCCATGGCATACTTTTAACTTCCAATTCCATTAGCAACTATCATAATTTGCATCTTACAACATCATTCTCATGATTACATAAACTATACAAAATCGCATACTTTCCGACAACAACTTAACAACCAATTCTTCAAGTTAACTTAAACCATTATTCTTCCATCTTTATCATAAGACTTCAACAACACAATTGACCTACTAAATAATTTAATTAACTTTCATTTCATACCAAGCACCACACGGCTACATTCCATCATTTCCAACTTCCGTCAATTCATTCGATTTTCATTTCCAACATGAATTCCATCCTAACCATAACTAGAATACAACACAAAATCCAACCTACCATAGTCATACACCATACACATACACACGGCTATATATTCACACACACCACACGGCACACACACATACAAACACAATTCCATGATCTTCACCCAATTCATGATTATAACATACAAATTCATTTCATAATTCAAGAACATAGAAATCTTACCTTTTTCCAACAAATTCTTCTTGCCAAAAACTCTTTCTTCAAAATAATTATACCAACTTGTAGAGCACCATAAACTTAGTAAGAATTCAAGAAGAACCAAACTTTTGAATTGACATCCAAGGCTCAAAATTTTTTTTCTCTTCTTTTTCTTTTTTTTCTCCTTGGCCGTACTCTCTTCTCTCTTTTTCTTGGTTTCTCTTTTGTTTTTCTTGAATTCTCTAGAGGAACACAAGATCATTCTTATAATTAATTTGCACATGCAAAATTATTATACTTGGGTGGTCTTGGCTTATATCTCAAAGCCACCTTCTCCAAAAATTGGGCCTCATTTACCATTGTCTTTTGAGCCCAATTGACTAAAATCATATTTTGTAATTTCGAAATAAATTTCCAAAATTCCAATTTGCCCTTAGGCACTTCTCGGTGTTTTCACGTTCAAACTTCCAAAACCGGCATACACTTACTAAGAAAAATCCAAATTTGGCCTTATTTCTTACAAACCAAAATTATGTTCGAATTTCCAAATGTGCAAAAATGCCGGATGTAACATCCTCCCCCGCTTTAAAACATTCGAATCGAATGTTAATTGACTTGGCTCTAGTGAAAGTCAAAATCGGTCGGGGAGGTCTACTTACCATTTACATACTTGCACTTGATCGGAGAATTTATAACGGCCTTCATTTTCCAACTTCATCCATCTCCCTTCGATATCGCCGTATTAGGGTTGTTCGTACCGCCTTAAATCGGGTATACAACGGACGAATCTTAACGGAGACGGAGAAGATCAAACGGACGTCGAACGGGGCCATACCGAGGAGTCAAAAGTACGGAAGTGCAACGGACGGACGAAGCATAATCCAACATCGTCTTAAGCGGTCTCAAAATCGAGCCGGACATACGAGAGGTATATCGGACGGATTTGTAATCGAGTCGGACACGGGGGATTTATCGAACGGTTGAGATCAAAGTCGGACGTATAGACATATATACCGAACGGCTTTATCAAGGTCGGATGTACGGACGTATGCCGGACGGATTCGTAATCGGGGCGGACATACGAGAAATATATCGGACGGATGCGTACCAAAAGTCGGATGTTCGAGAAATTCATCGGACGATTCGAGATCGAATCGGACGTGCCGAAGCATATTAGACGAGAATTTTTGATCGGAGGTGGACATACGGAGGTATATTGCACAAATGCGTAATGGGATTCGAAGCATAAGGGTGTAACAAACGGGGCTTCACGAAAGCGAGGGCGCGAAACATAGTATACGGAATCGCGACCGTAGTCGAGGTGCCTTTTAGAATCTACAATCACTCCATACTCAGAATTCCACTTAAGTTATCCTGACTTCGCATTTAGTCTCCATATCCATATTTGCGAAAAATTCTTGACATACTTCCCGGGGGGTCACTTTGACCCCAAAGTACCACAGGCTTAGCACGGCAACTTCAAAATTTCTACGCGTTCGATGCGTTATCGGAAATATTCTTGCGTCGGTGCCTCGCACGGGTCTTTGTCACGTAATCTAGGGCGATTCGGCACCTTAAGAGGTTTTCGAGAAATTTTCATAACGGGTCCCACCCGGTCCGAGTTACACAATTACCATGTTGCCCTTAGGGTTTCTCGATATCTACTTGCTTGTACTCACAATTTATTCTCCTTACTCGGATTCATAGATTTATACTTATAGCGGGGACATCTCGGTCGTCCCTACGCCTCGGCTAATGTTTTATAAAAATCACATACAAAAGGAATTCCGGAAAACTCATATACTCATAAAATACTCGATAAACACTCATATACGAGTGACGAACTATCTCCGGCCTGGTCTAGTGTAAAGCGAAAGGGTACTCTCCTCGCTATCCTCCTCGTACGAGTCCGAAGAATATAAGTAGTCGACGACTCTGGTTCACCGATGACCGGGATAAGGGCTGGAATACGATGTGACGCTCAAATACGGGGGCGGCGGAACATAATGCTCCATCATAGGAGCGGGCGGCACGATGTCGGGGAGCTCCTCTCCCGGTGCCTGCGCCTCGTACTCGGACGAATCCTCCTCGGCGGGGTCGCGGACTGCGGAGGGTCGCCACGGGATCCTACGAAGGGTGCATAGTTACGTGGCCGCCCTCCGCGGAATCCTGCCTGCGGGGGTCGACATCTCCCGGAGAGGAATTGTCGCTGGATCCTGCGAAGGATCGGGTCATAGGCATTAAGTCCTCCGTAGGATCCTCCGAAGGATGCTGTCTCGATAGAGTACCCCGGGGCCACCGCCTGCTCGGCCCCGGTGACATCTTGGGGATATTTTGGCACCCCCGTCACTATCGTCGAAGCGCCCTCTTCGTCTTTTTCCTACAATCACTGCGAGGAGAGGGTCGAAATAATTTCCCAAAATGCGCGTTGTCGCTCTTTTGGAGCCTTGCGTATATACGGCAATTCGTTGGAGGAGCCATCCTAACAATACGGCTACTATCGCACGATCTAAGATTTCAACAAAGGGTAACATAACATCTAAATGTCGGCAGCCTCGTTTATAGATGTGGGGCCCGACACACCGATAAACAAGACTCTACACTAGACACGGCCTGCGGACATTCCGAGAAGCAGAGCCGCTACGATACCACTTTTGTCACGACCCAACCCGTGGGCCGTGGCGGTGTCCCTACTTGGACACCCGGACGTACTACCTAACGGTCAGACGTCTGGGATAGCTAATGCGCTCGGACATACATAAGTCCGTACGGACATAACATACATTGCACGAACATACATATATACATACATAAACACACACAAAGGCCGTTAGGGCTATTATGTCGAACGAGTTGCATATCACATACACACGGACGGTGACAACCCGCGCCTCACGGATATGTGCACGGACCTCCGCATACGAACGAGAATCGAGAGAGACGAGAATCGAGAAGACGGGACAGGGCCCCGCCGTACCCAAATAGTCATATATATACAGAACATATGGACAACAGAAAATATATACCAAAATATCGGCTCCGGATCAAAGGGAGCTCGCCCGACGATGACCGATATCCTATGCCGTGCGTCCGTGCACGTGGGCATGTAGCACACGGCCCGCGAAGCAAGGGGGTCGATGCGAAGATGTACCGAGAGTATGTAAAAGCGAAACATAACATATATAATTAAAATAACCGAGTCGGATATGTAAAATCGTAGCGGACGAAGTACGAGAGATAGAGCGGACGAGCCGGATTCATACGAGTCGGACTTACGGAGGCGAACGGACGGAGTCATAAGCCGAATCAAACTTACGGAGCGTGGCGATTCCCCGGACGGAGACCGGATCTCAATGTGGCGGAGACGGGGAATCGGAAGGTGTCGGACGCACGGGTGTGTCGAGGGACGAATCGTAATCCAAATCGGACATACGGGCGAGCAGACGAGAATCATGCATGCGAGTCATAATCACATACGGACGGACACATAGGTCTCTTCTGAGGATTTCTTTCACATACGGACGAGATCCGGCCCTTTAATAAGGGACGCGGTATCGAACCGGCCCTCGTAGTACGGGACGCGGTGGACGAAAGAATCGGATCAAATGCCATCACGGCCGCCATCCCCGCTAATATCACATAATCGGACCATCGTCGGGTCATATCGGATACGAGACGGGATCCCGGCCCGCACAATCGAGGGACGCGGTGAACAATGCGGTGAGGTGCACGAATCACGAACCTGCCCGGGCGCAGTGAAGGAAGCATTGAGACATCCACGAACAGATCCATGAGAAACCATACACATACAGACCGACATACAGACGTAACCAAACTGAAGTAGTTCAGAAGATAAGTCAGATCAGAATAGACGGATCATATCAGAACAGAGTATCCAGAATCGTTCCAGAGATCGGAATAATATTCAGATTCAGGAAGACAGTCATAATACTTACTAGGTAGCGGATAGAACATAATTAAGAGTTACTTATGAAAATCAGACAGAAACAGATCGATTTGAACCCTACCGGGAGTATCAGGGTATTGTGGGCCCACCTCGGACCCAACCATAATAAAGTACGTAAATTACGGATAATAAGCCTTAGGGAGTCGTCCATAATCATCTTAAAGTGTTTCGACTCCATTTATGGAAGTTAGGCACATATAGGCAACTTTGGCGACAAAAGGTAAAGTGACAATTCAATCTTCTTGAATGGTTTTATGCGATTTTCAATCTCGAAGTGTGAGAAGCAGAAATGTGATTGAGGCTCGTTTTCAAGCTTAGCACACTCAGAACATGCCAAAGAAGGAAGGGCAAGGCTTTACATACCTGGATTGTGCCTTACGCTCCTCAAATCTCAATTCCCAGTTTCGTCAAAAGCGCAAATGGTCATCCTTACCGATTACTATTCATGCAAACTAATATTTCAATCTTGGGGTTATACTTGGCTACCGAAATTTCGGCGGCACTTCCCCTATAAATATGACATCCCGAGACTTAGCTCGGCTCGGAATAACCAACAACCACACCAACAAACCAACGACAACAACAAGTATTACCAAAGTATGCAATATGGCACAATTGGCCATTTTTCTAACATAACGCAATAATTTAAATTCTAACTTCACACTTTCAATCCAACATTGATATTTTCATATTCATCAACCCAACAAGATCATTTCGGAAACATTCCATATCATTTTACGAAATATTCACATGATATACAAAATATACAAATTGTCCACCAAATTCATAATCCATTCAAAACCTCCAACTTCAACATAAACTTCCATGGCATACTTTTAACTTCCAATTCCATTAGCAACTATCATAATTTGCATCTTACAACATCATTCTCATGATTACATAAACTATACAAAATCGCATACTTTCCGACAACAACTTAACAACCAATTCTTCAAGTTAACTTAAACCATTATTCTTCCATCTTTATCATAAGACTTCAACAACACAATTGACCTACTAAATAATTTAATTAACTTTCATTTCATACCAAGCACCACACGGCTACATTCCATCATTTCCAACTTCCATCAATTCATTCGATTTTCATTTCCAACATGAATTCCATCCTAACCATAACTAGAATACAACACAAAATCAACCTACCATAGTCATACACCATACACATACACACGGCTATATATTCACACACCACACGGCACACACACATACAAACACAATTCCATGATCTTCACCCAATTCCAATGATTATAACATACAAATTCATTTCATAATTCAAGAACATAGAAATCTTACCTTTTTCCAACAAATTCTTCTTGCCAAAGAAACACTTCCTTGTCTTGAAAGTTATACCAACTTGTAGAGCACCATGAACTTAGTAAGAATTCAAGAAGAACCAAGTTTTTGAATTGACATCCAAGCTCCAAGAATTTTTTTCTCTTCTTTTTCTTTCTTTTTCTCTCTTGGCCGATTCTCTCTTCTCCTTTTTTTCTTGGTTTTCTTTTGTTTTCTTGAACATTCTATGGCTAAAGATATATTCTTATAATTAATTTGCACATACAAAATTAATTATACTTGGGTTGGCCTTGGCTTATACATGGCCACCCTTCAAATGTTTGGGCCTCATTTACTTATTGTCTTCTTGGCCCAATTCCTCAAGAATCATATTTTGTAATTTCCGAAATAAATTTCCAAAATTCCAATTTTGCCCTTAGGCCTTCTCGGTGTTTTCACGTTCAAATTTCCAAAACCGGCATACACTTACTAAGAAAAATCCAAATTTGGCCTTATTTCTTACAAACCAAAATTATGTTCGAGATTTCCAAATGTGCAAAAATGCCGGATGTAACAATCGCTATTTGGTTGATAGTTGTTTAGTGCTGGCGGCCCAGCCAGGTATGGATATTGCCCGTGTCCAGGCACACGCTTAGGGTATGGAGGGCCGTATGTGACGGGCGTCGGCCCGATAGAGATTATGATAGATGGCGGCCCCAAGATGGGCCGGATCCGGCCCGGGGTATGGAGGATCGACACGGGGAATTTTCAAGGTAGGCAACCTCGTATTCCGGCGGCGGGCGGATATCCTCCCCGGCCGGCTCGGGGCACACCCCCCACGGTTCACCCGGCGGCGAGAGATCCGATGGTGCGAGGTTATTCGGGGGCGAGGCGGAGCTCCGGGGTTTCGGGCTCACGGTTGGACGAGAGGTTCCAGCATTCGAGATGAGACCACCTATACCTTCGTGTTCCTACGTGGGAGCATTACCCCGGAGAGTGTTTTCGTGCCACGGGTGCGTGTTTTACGCGGCCGTAGGGGGCCATCTGATGCGAGATTTCCCAGTTAGGGGCGGTGCAGGTAGCGCAGCTCAGCCAACCGGGTCAGCCGGTGGATCATCGTCATCTTCAGTAGCTATGCGCCCTGCGGGGCGAGGTATGCCGGCACCAACGGAGCCGCGGTATAGGTCGTGGCGGAGTTCCGGTTCCGGCGGTCCTTCGAACCGCATATATGCTTTAGCCAGCCGACAGGACCAGGAGGCGTCGCCTAATGTTGTTACAGGTATATTGCTGGTCTTCTCTCGATATGTATATGCACTGATTGATCCCAGCTCTACTTTATCATATATTTCTCCCCTTGTTGCTAATAAAATTGGGATAGAATCTGAACCGATAGAGCCTTTTGAGGTAGCTACACCAGTAGGGGATTCTGTTATAGCCAGGCAGGTTTATCGAGATTGTTCAGTGATTATCTGTGGCCGCTGTACTAAGGCCGATCTGGTAGAGTTAGATATGACTGAGTTCGATGTGATTATGGGTATGGATTGGCTAGCTTCTTGTTATGCTAATGTTGACTGTCAAAAGAAGATAGTCCGTTTCCAATTTCCAGGGGAACCAGTTATAGAATGGGCAGGTAATACAGCATCGCCGAGGGGTAAGTTTATTTCATACCTCAAGGCAAGGAAAATGATCAGAAAAGGCTATATTTATCATCTGGTTCGGGTACATGATTTAGAGGCAGAGGCACCGACTCTTCAGTCAGTCCCAGTGGTTAATGAATTTCTAGATGTGTTCCCAGATGAGCTTCCAGGTCTTCCCCCCGAGCGGGAGATAGAGTTCGCTATTGATCTGTTGCCAGATACTCAGCCTATATCTATTCCTCCGTACAGAATGGCACCTGCAGAATTGAAGGAATTGAAGGAGCAGCTGAGAGATTTATTAGAGAAGGGCTTTATTAGGCCCAGTACATCACCCTGGGGAGCGCCGGTATTGTTTGTGAGAAAGAAGGATAGGTCGCTGCGGATGTGCATTGATTACCGGCGGTGAATAAGGTAACCATCAAGAATAAATATCCCCCTCCCCAGGATTAATGATTTGTTTGATCAATTGCGGGGTGCCTAGGTGTTTCTCGAAGACGGACTGCGGTCGGGCTATCCTCGGGTACGAGTACGAGGGTAGATATTCCTACGACAGCATTCGGGACCCGATATGGGCATTATGAATTCGAGTGATGTCTTTTGGGCGACTAATGCTCCGCCGTATTTATGGACACGATGAATCGGGTATTCAGACCGTTCTTAGACATGTTCGTGATTGTGTTCATTGATGACATCTGGTTTATTCTCGATCGAAGCGAGGACATGCGGATCATTTGAGGACGGTGCTTGGCACACTTCGGCACCGAAGCTATGCTAAATTTTCTAAATGTGAATTTTGGGCGACTTCAGTGGCATTTCTGGGGCATATTATTGGAGCTGATGGCATCCGGGTGGATACCCAGAAGATTGAGACCGTAAAGAATTGGCCTAGACCCACGACACCTACTGAGGTGCGTAGCTTTCTGGGATTGGCCAGTTATTACCGGAGATTCGTAGAGAAGTTTGCTTCGATTTCGGTGCGCCTTTGACAAGGCTAACTCGAGAAGGGAGCTAAGTTCCGGTGGACGATGCTTGCGAGCGTAGCTTCCGATTCTTTGAAAGAGAAGTTGACTACGCTCCGAGTCGAATCTTCCGAGGGACCGGACGGCTATGTGATTTATTGTGATGCCTCTGGTATTGGTTTGGGGTGTGTGTTGATGCAGCACGACAAAGTTATAGCTTATGCTTCCCGGCAGCTCAGAAAGCACGAGAGAAATTATCCTACTCACGATTTGGAGCTAGCGCGGTGATTCATGCTTTGAAGATGTGGAGACATTATTTATATGGTGTTCACGTTGATATTTATACAGATCACAAGAGCCTCAAAGACATCTTTAAACGAAGGAGCGAACTTGCGGCGGAGAGGAGGTGGTTAGAGTTCTTTGAAAGATTATGATGTTGATATTCTATACCATCTGGGAAAGCTAATGTTGTGGCGGATGCACTCGGTAGTAAGTCTATGGGCGATCTAGCGGACGTGCCATCGTAAAAAAAGAAAGAAATGGTTCGTGAGATCCATCGGTTGGCTAGTCTTGGAGTCCGCTTGGCGATTCTGGAGATATTGGGGTTTCGTTTGAGGAATTGTGAATCCTCTATTACGGAAGGAATAAAGGACACCAATATGAGGATCCTATTACGGCACGTATAGAGATGACACGGCCGTGAAAAGGAGAAGACTCCGTTCGAGATTACATCCGATGAGTGCTATTACACGAGGGCGATTATGTGTACGATGTTGCGGGGCCGCGGCGGCGAGGTTATGGGCGAGGCACATTATGCCCGTTATTCGTTCACCCGGGGTCGACGAAGATGTATCATGATCTCGGATGCTTATCTTTTGGTGGGATGGTATGAAAAGAGACATAGCGAGTTCGTCGCTCGGTGCCCAAATGGCGGCGAGGTTAAGATCGAGCATCGAAGCCGGTGGATTATTACAGGAGATGGAGGTACCGTCGTGGAAGTGGGAGATAATTAATATGGACTTCATTACAGGTTTACCTCGCACTCCATGGAGGTATGATTCCATTTGGGTTATCGTTGATAGGCTGACAAAATCAGCCCATTTCCTCCCGATCGGGGATTACGTATTCGGACCGAGATTATGCCGGTGTTATATATTAAGGAGATTGTGAGGCTTCACGGAGTTCCCATATCTATTATCTCCCGAGGAGGTGCCTAATTTACAGCTAATTTCGGAGATCCTTTCGGGAAGGATTGGGGACCCGGGTGAGTCTCGGTACGACAAGCATTCTATCCTCGGTCGACGGACGGCCGAGCGCACTATTCGATGCTTTGGAAGATATGTTGCGGGCTGTGTTATTGATTTCGAGGGGTAGGCTGGGATGATCATCTGCCACTTGTTGAATTTGCTTATAATAACGAGACTACCACTCCGGTGGCACCATATGAGGCTTTGTATGGCGGGGAAATGCAGTCACCGATTGGTTGGTTCGATGTTGGCGAGGCTAAGTTGATTGGCCCGGATGTGATCCGGCGAGCGGTTGATAAGGTGAAGCTCATTCGAGAGAGGTTGTTAACGGCGAGTCGGCAGTCGTGTATCAGATAACCGCCGTCGACATTTAGAGTTTCAGATTGGTGATTGGGTATTCCTTAAAGTGTCACCTATGAAAGGTGTGATGAGATTCGGCAAGAAAGGAAAGCTCAGTCCGAGATATATTGGGCCTTATCAGATTATCCGTAAAATAGGCAAGGTCGCCTATGAGTTAGATCTGCCAGCTGATTTGGGAGCAGTTGTTATACCCCGTACTTGGTACGTTGGAATATTCTAAGTCAGTTGCGACAAGTTAAGGACAAGGTTGTAAATTTTTCCTATTTTGTTAAAAGTGCATAAGTTGCATATTCATCTTTTCATTGGTATGGAATGTTAAGGGTAAATTTGAAATAAGGAAAATTTGGGACCAAAAGATGAATTATGGAAGGCTAGACATTTCATGAAAATTTGGGGCCAAAAGTGAAAAATTTGGAAACTAAGAATTCATGAAAATGGCCATATGTGGCCATGTGTGTGTGTGGGCCATGGGCCATGTGTGCAAATTTTATGAGTGGCTAAAAGATGACAAATTAGTCATCAAAATCATTTTCATCACTAGGAAAATTCAAGAAACTTGTAGAAAAAAAAAAGAAAAGAAAAAGGAGAGAAAGACATGGAGCATGTGCATGGTCATGTGCACATTTATATATATATATATATATATATATATATATATATATATATGGATGACTAAGTCAAGCAAGAATTCATCATTCTCCACTTGAGAAAGTTCAAGAAATATGAGGGAAAGAAAAAGAAGGAGAAAAAAAAACGACGAGGAGGTCAAATTTGGCCATAAAAATTGATCATGGAAAATTTGTTGCTTCAAGCTTTTCTACTAATTAGAAGGTCCTCTACGACGTGGGATAGTTATTGGAGTCGTTGAACCGCTCGTTTGTCGTTTGCAACCTCTAGGCGAATGAAGAAGTAAAGTGGAGAAAGGTAAGATTCAATCTTCTTTCATGTGTTGTGAGTGGTTTGTATATGTTGTGATATGTGGAAAAGAATGAAATCCATGAAATTGTGGTGTGGAAGTTGTAGCCGTGTACATGTTGCTTTGGTGTAGGAATGATGAATTAATTGTGTTCAACATGTTTGTGTGTTGTGGTAATGTGTAGAAAATGAAAGAAACTCATGGAATGATGTATGTTGAGGAATGGCCGAATATGGGTTGTGTTGTTCGGCAAAGAATGAACAAATTTTATTTAGTGTAATTTGGTTGTTGTTGTATGGATTTTATGGTGAAAATGATGATTTAATGATCAAGTTGAAGTAGAGAATGTTATGGGCTGTTTTGAAGATAATGTGAATTTAGTGTAGTTTCTTGTATTTGTAAGATTAATGTTGTTAAAGTATGGATTGTTAGTATGGTTTATGAATTTGGAAAAAAAAGAAATGTGTTGTTGATGTTTTCTTGGACTTGGAAGGTTTCGGATTTGCTTAGTGCATTGGATGGGCTGATTTGAACATTTTATGGATTGTCCAAAGTGTTCTTGAATCTTGTTTAAATGGTTTGGATTAGTACTTGAGCGTATGAATATTGATGTTGGTTTGATTGTATGCGATTGATTTGAATGAAAATGGAATATCGTCGACTTGTATGGAAAAGAGTTATTAATGTTAGAATGTGTTTCGAATTTATTATTTATGTTGCTAGTTTGGTTGTTGGTGTTGTTGTTGGTAAATTTGGCCGAGTTGAATTCTCGGGGTGTCGAATTTATAGGGGAGATGCTGCCCAAATTTCTGTAGAAAAAGTAATGGCTTGGAATTGGATTCTTCGATGTTTATGACTAATATTCGATACCCATTGACGTGGTGTAGACCTTGGAGAGTCGAGGCTTGAGTTTGGATTAGCTTCGAGAATAGACGAGGTATGTAAAGCTTACCTTTCCTTCTTTTTGCATGTCTTAGATATGGCTAAGTTATGATATGTTATGAGCTTCGGGGGTAATTCTATTCCAAAAAAATCCGAGCACGTTTATGAGTCATATTTGCTTTTGATGTTGGAACCCTTATGTGGACAACCTATGGTTTATGTGTCTTTGTATGATTGAATTTCAAAAGTCTTATAAAGAATTTTGCTACTTAAAGAGGTCCCGAACTTCAAACGCCCGTAACTTTCGCATACGAGTTCGGATCGCCCCGAAACCTAATAGGTAACTTCATAAGGCATAACATTCCCCCAACTCTCGTAGTCGGGCTCGGATGGGTTGGCACCCGTCCGTGGGCCCCGCGACTTTCTTTATGTACTTCGACGATTTTTTTGAAAAAAATATGATATGACTATCATTCCGATTTCAAGTACGATCAGTTTACTTATCTTTTGAGTTTGTAATAGTGATTTGGTAACATATGATGACTATGATTTTCATAGGCGGCCCGGATTGGGCTGACGCTCGTCCGTAGGTCCCGCGACCTTTTTCTGTACAATTCTGATGGTTTTTGAAAGAATTCAATATGACTATCTTTCCGACCCCCGAGTATGATTATTTATTTATCTGTTGAGTCTGAAATAACGATTCGTATACTTATGATTTTGATACGTGACTATGATTTCTGAAGTTCGGTTTGATATGTTCCCGAGTGGTATTCGGAAGAAAATCTGATTTGACTACTGTTGTGGCTTATAAACGATGGTTCGTTTTGGTTAACCTATTAAGTCTTTGTAAATGTTTTAAACTGTATTTGGTTACTTGTGATTCTGCTTGTGCATTCTGTTGTTACATTTTTCGCCGAGTCCCGGGCCGGTATGTGTGATATTGTCCGCTGGATACTTGACCATGGGCTGTGACGTGACCGCGGATTCTTGGCCGCGGCATGTGTATGTGTGATATTGTCCGCTGGATACTTGACCGCGGGCTGTGACATGACCGCTGGATTCTTAGCCGCGGTATGTGTATATGTGATATTGCCGCTGGGTATTTGGCCGCGGTATGTGTATATGTGATATTGCCGCTGGGTATTTGGCCGCGGTATGTGTATATGATTTGTGTGTATATGTGATTTTGACAGTCCGGATTATGATCAGTCGGCTAATGTCAGCTCATATGATATGTTTGATTTTCCGTATGTGCGAAACAGAAATATTTTTTTTAAAGAAAGCGAAGCATTTTGGCATTCTGATTATCCTATTTGTCTTCTGAACCCCTTATGTATGTTTTGGATGTCAGATGTAAGTACGTTGGTATTCGGATTATTATGCTCGCGTTCGGTACACTTTACTTCGATTATGACTTCGTTTTCTGTATTTCCTGCTTTGCATACTCAGTACATATTCCGTACTGACCCCCTTTCTTCGGGGGCTGCGTTTCATGCCGCGCAGGTACCCACAGATGAATAGATGATGTTAGCAGAAGATGTTCCGTCTGGATGGGCGAGCTCCATTTCCTCCGGAGTGCTGCCGATGTCAGAATGCTTTTGTATGGTATCTGGAGTCATGTTAGAGACTTTGCAGACAGTGTCGTGTGTGTGATATGTCAGTTTTGTAATCGTCTATGTAAGCCGATGTATTATTATGCATTATGTTACAGATTTGTTGTGACTACAGATTTTATTTGTTTTGAAAAGGTCGAAAGGCATGTTTGTTTTCTGAAAAATTTTCATTATGTACTTATGACATGTTTTGCAAGGGACTGGATATATGATTGTGAGTATTTCGAGAGTCTGCGGGTTCGCTCGGCCTTAGATAAGGGACGAGTGCCCATCATGCCCTATCGGAAATTAGGGTGTGACAATAGTACATCCGGTATTCCATGTTTCTATGCTTCGTAAATGTATTGGTGACCCTTCCAGAATATTTCCTCTAGATGATGTCCAGGTCACAGAGGAGCTATCTTATGAAGAGCAGCCTATAGCCATATTGGATCGTCAGGTAAGAAAGTTGCGAAATAAAGATGTAGCTTCTGTTAAAGTGCTATGGTGGAACAATAATCGGGAAGAAATGACCTGGGAAGCTGAGGAACAGATGAAGAAGAAGTATCCTCACTTATTTCCAGTGCCTACAGGTAATCTAAATTCTTTACTTGACTATGTTGTTTGATGAATGAATTGTTGTGTTAGTTGTAAAAGAAACTCCCCCGAGTGCTTATAAGATCCCGTAAGGTTAATCTAACATTTAAGGATGAATGTTCTAAAGGGGGGGAGGATGTTATATCCCGTATTTTGTGCATTGGGACAATCCGGATTAACTATGATAAGTTAGGGACAAAACCATTTCGGGATGCGAAGTCGAGACTTTTGAGCTTCGATTTTATTTTGAGACATAAGTTGTTCATGAATTTGGTTGCATGGGACACTTAGGAAAATTTGGGACCAAAAGTGGCATAATTGGAAGTTGCAAATCATGCAATTTTTTGCCCTTTGGCCGTGTGAGTGGGAGATGGCCCCCACACATGTTGTGGCCAATTTTAATTGGTCCAACACATGTGTGGGCGAAGGGACACATCTATGATTCACCTAGGAGCTTAAAAGATGATCACTAAGTCATCTTTCCTCACTTCTACACTTAGAAAAAAAAAGACAAGAAGTTGAAGAGCAAAGAGAGGCTCTCGGCCAAGAACAAGGAAAAACCAAGTCCAATTCTAGCTATCCCAAAAATATTCCCTTGGTGCAAACCCACTAATTGGAGGTCCCTAAGTAGCGTGGAAGTGTTGTTGGAGCGATCAAACCGCTAGTTTTCATCCTAGCTAACCCTAGCTAGTTGTGAAGTTGAAGGAAGAAAGGTAAGATTTGATCTTGTTTTATGTGTTATAAATGTTGTATGCATGTTGTAGTATGTTAAAATGGAGGAAAATCATGAAATATGGTGTGTTGGAAGTGAGCCGTGTGCATGGTGTGTTAGTCGTGTGATGTGTGTGTGTTGTGTTTAAGTGATGAGTTAAGTTCTATGTAGCATGTTAGTTGTTGTAGTGTGAAGAAAAGAATGAGAATCATCAACATATGTATATGTGTAGTGTTGGCCGAATAGGGGTCATATTATATGACAATGAATGAATTAATTCTATTTGGAATGTTGAATGTTGTCGTTATGAATTCTATGTTGGAAATGAGAGTTTAATGACTCAAGATTGATGTTGTAATTGTATGGGCTGATTTGGAGAATTATATGTAATTAATGTAATTTGTATATTTATGAGAATGACATTGTTAGAGTGTAGATTGTTGGTGCAAATCATGATTTGGAAGTGAGGAATGGGATTAAATGCCTAAACGTCCATAGCTAATGTTTGGCATATTATGACATATTTGTAGACCTTGGAGAGCCCGAGGCGTAGGTTGGCATTAGCTTGAGTTTGGAGTAGCTTTGAGAGCGTTTGAGGTATGTAAAGCTTCACCTTCCTTCTTTTGGCATGCCTTAGTTTCAGATAGGCTATGACACGAGCCTCGAGGAAATTCTATTCTCCCAATCCGAGCATGTCTATGATTCTTGTTTGTTTCTTGATATTCGTATGTTTGATATGATGAAATATTGGCCCTTATGTCTTTGGACTAATTGATTTCCAAATAATGCATAAAAAGTTTTGTTCTTAAAGAAGTCTGTAACTACGAACGCCCGTATCTTTCACAGAAAGGCTCGGATTGCCTCGATATGCTCGTAGGAGCTTTTATGGTATATGATGACTATATTTTCCATAGGCGGGCCCGACTCGGGTCGACACCCATCCGTGGGCCCCGCAGCTTTCCTTTACGTACTTCGGATGACTTTTGACAAAAATATGACATGACTAATATCCCGATTTTAAGTATGGTCATTTTACTTATCTTTTGAGTCTATGATAATGATTTTATGCATATGGTTACTCACGACTCTGCTCGTGCATTCTGTTGTATCTTCCGCCGAGTCCCAAGCCGGTTCTATTGTCGTGCGCACTATGATATACTCCGGTGTTATGCTGTGTTTATGGTTCACCGAGCCCCTCGCTCGAGGGCCGGGTTTCGCTTATATTTGGTGATATGTTGTGTATGGCGTTATGCTGTGTATGATGTGTGACGGGGATACGGAGATTTGAAACTTTCTTGTGTTATGCTGTGTTATGGTGCCGATGACGGGCGGGCGACCATATTTTCCGAGCCCTATGCATGATTTGTATTTTGAAAGCAAACATTTTGATATTTTGGAAATGCATTTACTTTTTGTACTTGTGTTTCGAGTATGACTCGTATTTGCTTACTATATCTTCTCGCTTTGCATACTCGCACATATTTCGTACCGACCCCTTTTCTTCGGGGGCCGTGTTTCATGCCCCGCGTGTACGACACGGTTGGTGATCCGCCGTCCAGGACACCCATTTCTGCCGTTTGGCATGCTCCCTTTTGTTACGGAGCCTACATTTTGGTATACACTCGTCCGTTGCATATTTATATATTTGTTCAGGGGTACGGCGGGGCCCTGTCCCGTCATATGATTCTGTTGGTCAGTTTAGAGGTCTGTAGACGTGTATGTGGGTTAGGCCTATTCTGTACAGGTGTGTTTGTATGTTATATGTTCTGGGCGATCCCATTTGCCGCGGCAGCCTCGTCGGCTTGCATTGTAAATGTTTTGGGCCGTTGAGCCATTTGATAGCCTTGCCGGCTTCTGATATGTATATGGTTGTGTTTGAGATGTGTTTGAGACAGTTTGTGATAATTTGAGACAGCGTCTGATATTTGTATACGCGTAAGCTATCTGTATGTGATTCGAGTTTGATGAATGTGTTTGGGTGCCCAGCTCGGGCACTAGTCACGGCCTACGGGGTTGGGTCGTGACAATTATATATGATCATCCTTATGCCAATATATGTTTGACCTGTTAGTTTTGTTCTATTTAAGCATGTATAATCTAGAACTTGCCCGGTTAGTCATGTTTGAATCCGACAGTTGGTTTGATTGTGAGATGATCTTAGGCTTTCTTTGAATAAATAGTCACTTTGCCTATATAAGTTGGACCATGTGATTGTAAATATCCCTAGTTTCCCTTTTTGAGCCTGTTGACCTTTTTCTTGGCTAGCCAATAATGAAATCTTATCCTTTGTGAAATCAATCCATCTTCGCACCCGTTCCCTCTTTGATGCTACCAGATAGATGAGGCAAAATGCATAAGTTGGGGGTGAAATAAATGTGAAGTAGATGTTAAAAACATAAGTGGGGATGGTGGAGTTTGCTAGTTGGGTTTCGATCTTGTGGTTGCATATTTCTAAAAAAAAAAAAAAAAAAAAAAAAAAAGCAAAAAAAAGGAAAAAAATAGAGAAAAATCAGAAAGGTGTAACACAAAAAGAATTATAAGTAGATTAGGAATAAAACCACATTGAGGTCGAAAACTTGAAAGAAAAGGAAGGGGTTGAATAAGAGGCGAATTAAGGTGAGGAGATGTTGTAGTGTTCAAGGAGGGTTAGTCACTAATATCCAAAAAGTATCCTACCCGTCCCTAAGCCTACATTACAAGCCCGAAACAAGTCCTAATGTGATCACGACTGAACGAACCTTGGATGAAAGCAGAGAAAATAAGGGCAAGCTTATGGTATTTGCATGTGTAGATATGAACTTCTTTGTGAGTGTGAGTGTTCTTCTCTTTGATCTTTGTACCATTATTATTATATATATGTGTGTTGGGACATTCTTTGGTCGATGTGAGGGCGTAAGGATGAGAATTGATCAAAATGAAGTGACCGCCTAAAGTAGCGTTTGTGTGCATTATAATATGTCCAATAATGTAATGTCTTGCATTGAAGCATCATTGTTAGTCATAGCATTCTTGAGTTGTGCATATGGTTTGAAAATAGAAAAATCGAGTAGTCCTTGAAAAAAAAAATGTGCATGACGGTAGTTCAGAGTCAAAACCAATGTAGACATTATTACTCTGTGATATCTAGGTGGTAGATTGAGTCGTTGTGTTGTATGGCTTGCTTGAGGACAAGAAAAGACTTTAATTTGGGGGTGTTGATGTGTCGCGTATTTACGTCACATTTGATGCTTTCAATGGCGGTTTTTACATGTCTTTCAAGCAAGTTTGTGTTATTTTTACGTGTTTTTATTATGTTTCAGGTATTACGAGGTCCTTAGAGCCTATGTGTGGAAGACAAGCGAAAAAGAGAAAAAAGAGCTGATCACTAAAAAAATCGGAGATTCTGGAAATTTTAGTTTGAAATTTGTCACGACCCAACCCCGTAGGCCGTGACTAGTGCCCGATTTGGGCACCCAAACACAATCGTCGAATCCGAATCACATACAAACAGTTTATGCAGACACAAATATCAAACGCTGTCTCAGATTATATCAAACTGTCGCAAACATATCCCAAACGCAGCCATATATATATCAGAAGCCGACAAGGCTATCAAATGGCACAACGGCCCAAAACATATACAACTGCAAGCCGACGAGGCTGCCACGGCGAATAGGATCGCCCAGAACATAATATATACAAACACACCTGTACAGAAGTAGGCACAACCCACAAACATGTCCACAGACCTCTAAACAGACAAACAGAATCATATGACGGGACAGGGCCCCGCCGTACCCATGAACAAATATATACAATGCAACGAACGAATATATACCAAAAATGCGAG